>NW_025814834.1:170864825-170949825 GCF_022079265.1 Lynx rufus | reverse complement strand
AATTCATTTTGCATTATTTGTCTCTGGCATTTCAAATACAGAAATTAGAATTGGATTAGTGATTTTTGTTATTTAAGAAAATGAACTCATGTTTGAGATTAAAGGGTTTTTGTTTTTGTTTTTTAAAAACATTTTCCCACTTCCAAATTCCAACCTTTAACCCACAGTGAGAGGTTGGCACATCAATGAAGATCAGCGGCAGTTTACTGAGTATTTATGGTGGCTGAGGCACTGGGCTAAGTGCCTGGCCTGTATTATGTCATCTCATCCCCACAACCCCAACTCAAGGGAGTTACCAGTGAGAAAACTGAAGCCACGGATGCACAAAGCCAAGGTCTGAGCCCAAGACAATCTGACTCCAAAACCTAGAATGGACTTTTTTTTTTTAAATGTTTTATTTATTTTTGAGACAGAGAGAGAGCGTGAGCAGGGGAAGGGCAGAGACAGAGCGAGACACAGAATCCGAAGCAGGCTCCAGGCTCTGAGCTGTTAGAGCCTGACGCAGGGCTTGAACTCACAAACTGCGAGATCATGACCTGAGCCGAAGTGGGATGCTTAACTGACTGAGCCACCCAGGCACCCCTAGAATGGACTTCTTATATAAGAGAGACCAGTAAGTACAATCTTATCAAAAGCAAGTAAATTTTGTTCCTTTTCAGCAAAATTATTTAGCAAAGAAAAAAGTAAAGAATGTATGCATTGAGGGGCGCCTGGGTGGCTCAGTCGGTTAAGCGGCCGACTTTGACTCAGGTCATGATCTCGCGGTCCATGAGTTCAAGCCCCGCGTCGGGCTCTGTGCTGAAAGCTCAGAGCCTGGAGCCTGTTTCAGATTCTGTGTCTCCCTCTCTCTGACCCTCCCCCGTTCATGCTCTGTCTTTCTCTGTCTCAAAAATAAATAAACGTTAAAAAAAAAATTTTTTTTAAATGTATGCATTGAGAGATCATGTTCTTTTCTCTTTTATTTATTTATTTATTTATTTATTTTTTAAATGTTTATTTCTGAGAGAGAGAGAGAGTCAGAGATAGAGGGAGACACAGAATCTGAAGCAGGCTCCAGGCTCTGAGCTGTCAGCACAGAGCCCAATGCGGGGCTCGAACTCACGACCGCGAGATCATGCCTGAGCCGAAGTCAGACGCCCAACCGACTGAGCCATCCAGGCACCCCTCTCTCTCTATTTTAAAGTTGACTTTATTCTTTAGAGCAGTTTTAGATTTACTGAAAAATTAAGAAAACAGAGTCTTATGTTCTCATTTTTTGCTACAATGCTAAGTAAGGTACTGAATTTGAAGATTTTTCACCTAGTGATTTTAAGTGAAGATTTTTAAAGTTTTTTTTTAATAGTCATTTTCATAAACAGTGAGATTTTGTTGATAAGTGGCATCATCATGGGGGGGGAGTGCAATTTTGAACTTTTTTTCCTTATTGATTTTTCTTCTCAAGTTTTCATTTCTGTCCTCATTCTGATGTCTAGTGAGTAGAACCAGGATGACCAAGAATGGGAACCATTTGTGATTTGGAGTCAGAAGACTTGGGTTGAAATCCCAGTTCTTTCACTTATTAGCTGGGCAAGTTAACACCTTTGTGAGTCTCAGTTTTCTCCTCTGTAAGATGGGAAGAATGAAGACCAATCAAATTAGAAAAGGATATCACTGTAACCTATAAAGGATAAACCAAATGTTAGTTTTTATAATGAGTATTCCTTACACATGAGATGTGAGTCTAGGCTAACATAATTTATTTTATAAACTACAGTTTTCATACTCAAACAAGTGATGTCTCTGGAGAATAAAATAATGAAATTCGGTAAGTAATGGGTAGAATATTGATTTTAGAATCAGGCAGACCTGAATTCGATTCTTGGCCTTTGTACTTAGTTATGTAACTTTGAACTTTGCCTTATACGGTCTCTGATTCTCAGATTTCTTAGATCTGCAATGGCATAATATTACCTAAATTACAGAGTTATTTTGAGGACCACAGTTGATGTATGTTAAGTTCCTAATACAGTGCCACTCACAGAACAGGCCCCAGTATCATTATTATTACTATTTTGGGTCTTCTGCAATTGCATATGCTCCCTGGAACCTCCCAGGGAATGCCCTTCACCCTCTGAAGCTCTTCTTTTTAAATACTCTTAATAGGGGCAAGTCCTTATGCTCTGAGGCTTTTACTTTCAGAAATGGAAGTTAGGTACGATAAATAAAATGGATGATTAAACCAAGCAATGTGCTTTTGGGTTTCAAAGAAAGCATGTCTATGGCTCTGTGCAATGGTTACCTTCTATGTGACTTCTGGCTTGAAAACTACTTTCAAAGAGGAGCCAGAAATCCTTCTGATTTTTGGAAAATGCAATTTAAAAAGAATATTCTACAAAACTACAGTTGTAGTTACAGTTTTAGCATTTTATTTGCAGAGCACTTTATAAGTCCCTTTAAGGAACTTTCTTCTTTTTCTCGAACACTCTCTCCCCACCTTGTGCCCATACTCTGCTGAGTTAATTCCAACCTAGCCCTCAGATCCCTGCTTAAGCCTCACTATCTCAGGGAGGACATCCTTGAGCCTCCAGATAGAACCTCACTTTGCTCCCTATTTTTCTTTTGTAACACTTACTACCTTATAATCCCTTCTTAAATGTCTGCTTCCATTGCAAACTGTAAAGCCCCATGACATGCATGCTTCCACATGACTTTATGTCTGTAACTTGCCTGTATACCCCTATGGAGAGATACCCTTAGGACAAAAAGAACTGAAAAAGAATCTTAAACTATTTACAGTAAACATGTTATTGATAGTATTGTTGCTATTGTTAATTATGAGACTGTTGTGTGTATTCTGGGGAAATAAAGCAAACTGGTAATTAAAGGTTATTGTAATTCTATAATTTTTGGAGTTGTTGCAAATTGAGACTATCAGTGTGGGAAAAAGGAGTAAAAAAATCTCATTTAAATTGGAATTATCAATATGAAATCATAATTTCATTTAAAAAATTTCAACAATAGCCAAGGGAGAGAGCCAAATGTCCACTGACTAATGGATAAAGAAGACATGGTATATATATATATATATATATATATATATATATATATATATACAATGGAATATTACTGAGCCATCAAAAAGAATGAAATCTTGCCATTTGCAATGATGTGGATGGAGCTAGAATGTACTTTGCTAAACTAATTAAGTCAATTAGATAAACACCATATGATTCCACTCCATGTGGAATTTAAGAAACAAAGCAGATGAACATATGGGAAAGGGGAGGGGGATGAAGAGAGAGAGAAACAAATCACAAAAGACTCTTAATGATAGAAAACTTCCCTCTTGATGGAGGGAAGTGGGTAGGGAACGGGTTAGTCGGATGGTGTGTATTAAGGAGAGCACTTGTTCTGATGAGCACTGGGTGTTGAATGTAAGTGATGAATCACTGAATTCTACTCCTGAAACCAATATTGCACTGTATGTTAAATAAAAAAAAAAATTCACACTCTGTCCAAGAAACAATGGCCAACCCAGAAATAACGATTCCACCTCTACTGCTCAGATTGTGGTGCCCTAATAGTATCTCTAATACTATACAAAAAAGAATCAGGACTCCTTAGAGAAAAGGTGGATTCTAAGTTAGGGATAGGAAAATTACATATCAAGCTCATCACAGCTTGTATCAGGTAGCAAGGAAGCAATGAGAAGATAATAGGGTTCCATCAAAATGGTTCAGCAGCCAACTTGACCAAAAATGGGACAATGTAAGCATCCCTACGGGTAATAACTGCAACAACTGATTAAAGCCCTTCAGATATGTTTAAAATCATAAATTCATAATAATAATAATAATAAGAGAGAGAATGAGGAGCGTCTGGGTGGCTCAGTTGGTTAAGCGTCCAACTCTTGATTTTGGCTCAGGTCATGATCTCATGGTTTGTGGGTTCAAACCCCATGTAAGGTTCTGTGTTGACAGCAGGCAGCTTGCTTGGGATTCTCTCCCTCCCTCTCTCTCTGTCCCTATCCTGTTCATGTGCATGCTCTCTCTCTCACTCTCTCTCTCTCTCAAAAAAAATTTAAATAATAAAAAAATTTAAAAAGAGAGAATGAAAAAAACAGTGAAAGAAAAGGGCAGGAGAGGGGAAGGAAAGGAAAGGGAAGGGAAGGGAAGGGAAGGGGGAGGGAGGGGAGGGGAGGGGAAGGGAGGGGAAAGGAAGAGACAGAAAGGAGAGAGAGGAAATGTGTAAAAGAGGATAAGAGAGATGGAGAGAGAGAAGAGGAATTGAGGGAGAAAGAAAGAAAAAGAGGGAGAAAACAAGCAAGCAATTGGTCACCACGGAAAGATGCTAGTCAACCAACTCATTCTGGAAACTGAAAATAAAGTAAAAAATCAAGCATTTGTCTTGCCTTTTCTATGTGAATTATACAACTGGGCAAGTGAATAGAAGATGAAGGAAAGAAAGGTTCTTTTTATAAACGCATTCCAGCTAATAAATATAAATGAAAAGACAGAATGAGAATATCACCATTTTGCAACCACTAATGAATGAATTGATTTGGGCATTTATTAAGCTGTTAACATCACAAAAGAGAGACATTGATATTACGGGTCTCCTAATGGAAGAACACTCCTTGCCAAAAAATTCAAACCTGAAAATAAAAAGCAAATCCCTGTTTAGGTCTCACCTCCAATGAGGAAACTTTCTTTATAACACTAAGGCATAGCTGAACATATACTACTCTTCTGTTCTACTTTTATTATCTTATCCATACATTCACTTATTTCACAGATATTTGTTCACTTGATTATTGCATGCTATGTTTCTGCTCTTATCCTCCTGCAGTCTAATATCTACTTAGCAGCTAAATGATATTTTAAAATGTACGTCAGAAGGTGTCACTCCTCTGCTCAAAAGCTGCCAATGATTTATCATTAGCCCTTGAATCAAATTAAAGGTCTTTACCATCACCAACAAGGTCCTACAAATTGTAGTACAAATTCATCAACTACTATTTTCTCCCTAGTTCATTTTGCTCAGCCATATAGAACTTCTTGCTATTCTGTCAATGCATGGGGCACATTCCCACCTCTGGACCTTTGCATATGCTACCACCCCTGCATGGCTTGCTCCCTTACCACCTCCCCATCTCTTCTCAAATATCCCCTGGTCAGAGAGGCTTTCACTGACTCTCCTATATAAGCAGCAACCCTGATATTCTATTTCCTTTAACTCACTTTATTATTATATTTTTGGTAGCATTTATTATCACAACTATATCTTATATTCATTGTTTTATTATCTCTCCATTAGATTGTAAACTCTATAAGCAGGGGCTTTATTTATTTCTTTCATTTCTATTTCCCCAGTGCAGTTTCATTTCTATTTCCCCTGTACAGTGCTTGTTACATAGTACATGCTCAATAAATACTTGTTGAATAAGCAAATGAGCTCATGTATGAGTTGCTGTGTCACAGTGCATTGCATTAAACATCAGTCTCCCATAACAGCTTATTGAGGACAAGGAGTCTGTTTTATTCAGCTTTTCACTGCAGCACTGCATGATGACTGGCACTCAGTAGGTCCTCAATAAATGCTTTTTATACTCTTAAGCTTATCTTTGCTTAGTAATTTTTATATCTCTAGCTATAAGAATATTTATAAAACAGAATATTTACATGTGTGTTATAGATGTCACTGGGTTCCTAAACTGTATTTCCATGAGAAAAGGTGTCAAAATCAAAGTCTTTTAAGAAATAAAATCATCCCATTATGAAAAAATAGTTCTAAGACCAATAAGGTCAGAAATTAAGGATACCAGTCATTGGCCAAACATTATGTAGGATACTGTGTGAAGTTGGAACATATCACAAGCTCTCCTCCTATGGGTTTTGATATGAAGTAGTGTCTCTGACAATGTGTCCAGAAGAGGTGGGTGGGAAAAAATGGATCTTCTTCAGTCACACTCTGTTGGAACCACTAGGTGGTGCTGTCAAAGACTGATTTTTATGTGTGGATTCAGAAGGGAAATACCTTTAAACTTATAAAACAAATAATTTTTATTTGCATTAGCATAGCACACATACTTACTGTAGAACATTTAGTAAGTACAAATAAACAAAAGGAAGAAATATTCACCCAGAATGTTTCCAGAAAGAACCATTTTCAGTGACAGTGTGGATACTCTATAGTTGATGATGATGATAGTGGCTTAAATTAATTGCTTGGTATGTACCAGATATTGTCCCAGCGCTTTATATTATCAGCCTCCCAGTCTTTCTAGGAAATTTCTCTCTATAAATAGGCATACATGAAATACAGTTACATGTATATTAGTGAGAATATCATATCAGCTGTTGGTGGTACATAGGAGATACTCACAAATATTCGTTGTATGAGTTATTGAGAATTTAATGATATAATCCATGAAAAACAGCTGGTCCATATGGTCATTCAATAGATAGTAGCTAAATACTGTTGTATATATTAACATTAATTAGTTTACAAAACAGCCCTGTAAATGTTCTTTGTTGAAACTGCCCCTAAGAGAGCTAAATTTAGTTAGTTGAGTGACCTAGTAACAATAAGAAGCCCAAATTAAGCTCTTCTTTCGGCATCTTTCCCCTTTCTCCTCCTACACCCAGTATAAAGGTTTGTTCTAGGCCCAGGGGGCTGTGTCCCAGGCTGGTAAAAGTCTAAGTAAAGCCAGCCTAGAATCCCAGAACTTCCTAGCAACTCCACCATCCAGGGTCACACTGTTCGTGGCTTACAAAAACAAAAACTGGTGCTGGGGCTGGTTCAGAACAGCTGTCCCAACAGAATCTCTTAGAATTACTAAACAGCTAACTGAGCCTGTCTTCCTTCTGCTTGATTTCTATCCTCCTTCTCTCTGACCACTTCAGTTTCTAGGTCATCTGAGATTACTGTAAATTGATTTAGTAAACACTTCTGAGTTACTGTGAGCAAAGTACTGTGCTAGACATGTGGTAGGGGGAAGGGACATAAAGATAATGCCTCTGCCCTCCAGAAGTTTTCAGACTAATAGGGAGGATAAGAGAAGTACATATCTCCAAGATGAATAACTCCTTCTAAATCTCCTGAGTTGGAAATTTCCAATCAGAAAGAGTAGACAGTTTCTCAATATGTGATCTGGGGTGTTTGTTACAAGTGCCTCTCAGACCTACTGGATCCAAATTTCTGGATTCGGGAGGGACAATGCTTGGATCTATATTTATAACAAGCATAACAGGTGCTTCTCACACACACATTGAAGGTTGAAAACCACTGGTGTAGCATCTCAAGATGAGTGCAGGCAAAAATAGAGATTGAAAGGAAAAAGCGTGTATGTTTAACTTGCCCACCACATGCTAGACAGTGTACTAATCACCTATGTCTTTTGATTCCTCTTAAGAATACTTTAAGAAACCATTGTCATCATTGCCATTCCCCCTTTTTTATAGATGAGAAAACCAAGGCACAGAGAGGTTAAATAACTTGCCCCAGGTCATACATAGATACGGGCAGAACCAAGATTTGAACCCATGTGGTCTGACTCAAGAGCCCATGCTTTTGGCCATTAAGGTCAAATGCCTCTCATAAATGGTGACTGTCACAAAGGCCTCAAAGAGGCTTGGACAGATGCAGAATGCCTAAGTGAAGACCCTGGACAAAATGATATACTTTGAACTGTAACAACCATCAAGAACTATGGGTTCTCATTAGTCCCTTTAAAACTAGATTGCATGGTATTGTTTTTATTCTTCCAATGTCACATGGGTAGTTTTTAAAAAGAGCCTAACAGCAGCCTACTGAGCACCTTTTCTGTATAATGCTGTTTCAGTGCATTATCTCATCAATCTTTGTGGCAACTCTGAGATAACATTTGACTCAATTTAGAGATACAGAAAGTATTCTCAGAGAGTAATTTTTTCCCAAGGACATACAGCTATTAAATGGTGGAATGAGGACTGTTTTTATCCAACATCTGTTGCATCAACAAAGGTGAACTCAGCTACAATACACAATGACTTAAAAAATGCAAAAAGGGGTTCTCACATACTCCATATCCCACAAATGGGTAAAATCTGAGGATAGATTTTAGAGTTGGTTGGCTCAGAGCTCAATGATGTCATCAAAGCCTATCCAACCTTAGTTGGGCAATGTGGGGGTTGCACTGCGTCCCCCACCCCAAATATGTTAAAGTTGTAACCCCTAGTACCTCAGAATGTGACATTTGTAAAAAGCGTTTTTACAGAGCGAATCAAGTTAAAATGAGGTTATTACAATGGGCTCTAATCCAATGTGTCCAATGTTTTTACAAAAGGAATATTTGGACAAAGAGACAGACATTCACAAGGGAAGAAATTTGAAGACACAGAGGGAAAGGACAGCCATATGATTGGAGAGATGTATCTACAAGACAAGGAACATCAAGGACTGCCAGCAAATACCAGATGCTAGAAGAGGCAAGGAAGTGTTCATTCCTAAAGCCATCAGAGTGCATGGCCCTGGTGACACCTTGATTTTGGGTTTCTAGCCTCCCAAACTGTGAGACAATAAATTTTTGTTGGTTTAAGACACCCAGTTTGTGGTACTTTGTTAAGCAGCTCTAGAAAACTAATCCAGCGTTATTTTTGCCACCACTGGTATTAGTTCATCCTGAGCAGAGTGGCAGCTATGCTTTTAGGAATCATATCCAGACAACAAAATCTCCAGAGGGAAAAACAGACACTACTTCTTTGGTTGGCAAAAAACTCTTCTCTGAAGGAGCCCCATTAGACGTTTTCTCCCACTTCATTGGTCAGACAGAGTCCCCTGCTCTTTCTCAAACTCAACAATGGCAAAGGGGAAACAGTTGCTCATGACTAGTCAATCTGCATCTTAGAAGCAGATGGGTCAGATTCTTCTGGAGTGCATGGCTGTGTGTAGGAGAAATGGATTCCTGAACAGAATCAGGTTCTATTAGGAAGGAAGATGGATGGGGAGAAGGAATGCTGGGTAGGCCACCAACAGTGTCCATCATATTCTAGATTTTGTCCATCATGCTATGGCCACCTCTTCTTTGTTCCAGTTTCTTTCCATAGGATGGGAATCATTGCTTTTGTTTTACTTGGAGGTGAAAGAAGTGTTTGGGTTTATAAGTTTTTTTTTTATGTTTATTTATTTCTGAGACAGAGACAGAGCATGAGTGGGGGAGGGGCAGAGAGAGAAGGAGACAGAGAATCAGAAGCAAGCTCCAGGCTCTGAGCTGTCAGCACAGAGCCCAACACGGGGCTCAAACTCACAAACTATGAGATCATGGCCTGAGCCAAAGTCGGTCGCTCAACCGACTGAGCCACCCCGGCACTCCTTGGGTTTATAAATTAATCTGATATACATAAATATTGTTTCTTATAGAACCTGAAGCTCAATGCTTGACTCAATGCCCAGAACACAGTAGACTCTCAGATGGCAGGTACTGTGGTAACACATGGGAAATTAATCATCCATAGTCCTTTGCTCTTTCAGCATCCAATTTTTGTGAGACTGTCCTGTGGGGTGGAAGGATTAAGGAAGGGGCTGATAACTTCTTTTGGAACTAGGATTTCAAGAATAATTAAGAGGATATACTCACTTCTCTCTCTCATGAGCTCCTTACTTCTGCTTCACCATTAGAAAGTCAGATAAACAATTGCCTGTGTTTTCCACTCAGGTCATCCAACAGTGTCCCTCAGATTCCTACTAGTGGACATCTCTGTCTTTTAAAGCAGATCCATTCCTTAGTGCATACATAAGGAATGCAAAATCCATTAAAGAGTCCTGAATATGTTGGGGGAAAAATATGACAGGATAAGTATGATGTAATTTAAGTATTTTGGCACAGCAAATGGAAAGAAATTACATTTTCTATTATCTTCCAACAGTTATTGAAAATGAAATGAAATATATTCTATACTTCCCCAAAAAGTCAAGATTTTTTTCCCCTTAAATGCAATTTTTTCCGCAGTTTGTTCATTTGGTATGCACTTCCCTCCTTTCACGACATGGAGGCATTCTGTTATGAAACATTCAATGAAAAAAAATGGACAAAAAAAGTATACTACTTCTTTAAAATATATTGCAAGAATACTCATTTTCAGCTTTTTATTGCAGCACTAGCTGGTATTCTTGCATGCAGTTTTGTAATTTATTCTGAACATTCTACTTAAACCTTTTTTCAATAGCATGATTTTATTAGAGTCAGCTCACTGGACTTTCCCAAAAAGGTATTTAAGATCAAATAAAACCAGTGCTTGGAAAAATATCATTACAATATGAAAGCAGTTACAAAAACATTAGTACTGCAAAGTTTTATTTCAAATGGCTGAGCTTGCTGTACCCCAGGTTATGGTACTTCTACTTCTGCAGACACACTTACTGGGGAGATAGGGAAAATTGTCATCTTAGCAGTTTTTGCACATGGTGGTGGGAGGGGGGAGCTGGAAGGGGGAAGATAAGGCTATAAAAATTTAAAGTGAGGCAGCAAAATTTTTAGGTGCTGGCATCGATGGTAAAAGTAGATTACCCTCCACCCCAAACTCTCCCTCCCCGACCCACACTTTCAACCACCCTCCACTCCTCAACTGCCCTCGAGGATATGATAGAAACCTTTAAATTAGACTTTTACCCAGAGACAAAGTGCTGCCTTCTCTAAAATATAAAGGGTACCTTTTGGAAATATGAGTGGAATTGATTATTGAATTAAATGTGTCAGAGTATTATGTTCCTTTGGGGGTTTTGTTCCATATCTAATAAACTCTTGTCAACATAGTGCCTTATTGGTCAAATAATGTCTTTTAGCACCTCCATCTGGCCGGGCACAAAGTTCGCATCTGAAGGCTTAGTCTGGAAGCAGCTTCCCAGGCAAATTCTACAGGCAAGCTTGGTAATTCCCCAGGCTCCAGAGGTGAGCACTGTACTGCTCTTGTCCTCTCCTTCAAGTGTACTCCCTTCGGTCATCCCCTTATTCACCTTGAACCAGGCCAAGGGGCAACCTAGGACCTTGCTCTCATTTGATTTCATAACAGAACACTAAGGACAAATATTTTTCTTATTCAGTTGTGACTTTACATCTCTTTCTTCCCCAGTAACTAACAGCTAGTGTGGCTGGAACTCAGCCTGCTGTGGGGAGTGTCAGCCACATCCACAGCTTCAGTTCAATGGGCTTTTTTGTCCCCCAAGGAAATTGCTTTCAATTAAAATCTGATGTTTATTAGAAAAAAAAAGAGTATCATTTGTTATATTAATCAAATTGCTGGATAAGGTTGCTTATATTTTAGAGAAAGTAACCTATTATTGATTGTACAGCACAAAAGGTATGTTTAGTAAAGATGAAATAAATCAGCCTTTTGAGACACTGGTATTTTCATGCAGGTGATTATTAATCCACATATGATTCTATTACACAATATTTCCCTCATCCCTTTTCTTCTAAGCATTGAACCTATGGCAAAGCACCTGCATCCCTTAAGTTTGCAGATTAGGTGGTTTCTATGTGGACTTTCAAATGCGATTTTTAAATTGCAAGTTACTATTCATATTACTTTTCTAAGGAGAAATATGCTTAAAAAGTAAAGTCTTTATTGCTTCTTAAAAGGCCTAGCACTCTGTGATAAATTCTCATATTTTGACTGTTAATATGTTTGAATGAAAATTATTTATACATTTGGGTGAGGTTGAGTGGTTTTCATTTGATTGCTGCCTCTGGAAATGAAAGCAGAGTAGCAGGAAATTTACATGTCATGCTGTGATGTATATCCAGATTATGAGATGATTGTGCAGCAGACGAACCCCAAGTAAAATCATTCCCATCAAACTGTGACAACTGCAATTCCTGACAAGGCCTCTTAGTTTTGGGGGCTATTATCATTGTACAAGAATATAATCTATTGACAGCAGGGCTGTTTAATACATTTAAAGGCAGACAGTGGAAGAAATCTTAACTGTTTTCATTCGCCACTGCACAAGGGTGCAGATCAAAAGTGAATTATATTTAAAAATATGCATGTATGATGATAAGATGCATGACATCCATCAACCTGTTTAGTCATGGTTAGGCTGAGGTGGGGAAGAGCCAATATTACTGCCATATGTGGTCTGAAATAGAGACGTGAGACTGGAAATTATATCATTGCCCAGTCAGAGTGAGCATACGGCGGAGACATTCTTTTTTAATCTCCACTCTCTACCTGTCTAAGCATCAAGCACCATCCATATCTGTAGCAGTGACTTTGGCACAAACTAGGTATGTGGAGGGCTCCTGTATCTTTGCCCTTCTGCTTAGTAAGTGTGCATGTGTGTACTCTGCATGGGCATTGTGTGAGCATTGAGGGTGAGCTGGAGATGAGTAAATCGTTACCCTTACAGAAGCTCCTAGACAGACACTGACATGTGTGCTTTTATAACAGGAGTGAAAACTAGGACACAGGGGATGGGAAAACATCTCCAGGGACTGTTCAGCCTCAAGGTTCCAAATTCCATGATCGGGGTGTCGGTGGAGAGGGGCTGCTTAATCTCCTATCCTGCAGGTGTGCAGGTGGCAGACAGGGCTGCTTCAGGTTTTGGGCACAAACTCACCCAGTGGTGAAGTGATGTTAATATCCAATGTGAACAGGACCTCACCTGGTCCCTTTTTATGAGAAAACTCTGGCATGACTGTGAAAAGCTGTATGGCCCTTTCCATGTGATAGGGCTGAAAATAAACTGCAGAGAATTTTAAATTCCCAAGTTCATTAAGACTCTACAAACCACACACAGGATTCAGTCATTTATTAAAACAAAAGATGTTCAAGGGTGGTTCTGAAAAAAAAAAAAATGTCATGAAGAGTCCTGATGAATTAAAGGCATTTTTCCTAGAGGAATTAGTTCATCAGCTAATATTCCGTTCATAAGATTAAAATCACTTTGAATAAAGACAGCAGAAGGGAGAACAAAGGGTGTGGAAAATGGTTCAACTGTTTAAATCTCAGCTGAATGGCCAGAAACTCCTGGGTCTTTCTGTCCCTTTCCTCTGCTTGGGAAAAGAAAATGCTTAAAGAAGCCACACCCATCTGTCTTTCCCCTGAAAACCTGAGCTATTAAAGTGAATACAAAATTATTTTTAGTGCTCATTCCAAAGGTTAATCATGACAAGAAGCTCTTGTCCTTTGAAAGGTTTTATAAGAGTGTCCTGAGAGAAGCAACGATAGGTCCCCTAAAGGGCATAAAACACTGATGAGGTCTAGGTCCCATTCAGAGTTGCCAGGCCAGGACTAAAGGATTACTGGAATGAACATCCTTCAGGGCCTGACCCACACCCCCTTGGTTATCTCTTTGTGATCAGTGGCAGCCTGGGAAGGGACTAACTTTCCTACTAAGAGAAGGAGTGAGCAAAACGAAATCACCCATGTCCAAGGGTAGCACTCCCACTGACCCACACCAGATACCAGGCAAAGTAGGATCTGAGTGCTAACATGGGGTGTCTCTTGTGAATAATAAGTATTAGTTTACATCAGCAAATATTTATTGACTGCCTACTGTGTGTCAAGACTTCATTGAGTCTTTACACCTTCCTTTAACTCAAAGGACTTATGATATAAATCTTGGTAGGTAGGTAAAGGGATGGGATGATTTGAAGACATTTTGTTTTAGTCAGTACAGTGTGTAAAGCATCTAGCATAGTGATTGGCACAGAGTAAGCATGTAATAGTGTGTTTCAATAAACTTTTTATTTTAGAAGAGTTGTGGATTTATGGAAATAACTGCAAAGATAGCACAGAGTTCCCATATACCTTCCAAACCAGTTTCCTTATCATTAACATCTTATATCAGTAAGGTATATTTGCTACAATAAATGAACCTATTGATACATTGTTATTTTTCTTGTTTATTTTGAGAGAGACAGAGAGTATGCAAGTGGGGAAAGGGGGAGGGACAGAGAAAGAAAGAGAGAGAGAGAGAGAGAGAGAGATTGAGAGAAAGAGAGAATGACAAGCAGGCTCCATGCTGTCAGTACAGAGCCTGACTTGGGGCTAGAACTCACAAACCCTGAGATGATGACCTGAGCTGAAATTAACAGTCAGATACTTAACTGAGCTACCCAGGTGTCCCTTGATACATTATTATTAACTGAAATCCATACTTTACTTAGATTTCCTTAGTTTTTAAGTAAGTCTTTTTTCTGTCTCAGCATCTTATCCAAGATACCACATTACATTTAGTGTTCATATTTTCTTAGTTTTCTCTTGACTCTGACAGTTTCTCGGACTTCCTCAGTTTTGAACTTGATAGTTTTGAGTGTTATTGGTCAGGTATTTTATAGAATGTCCTTCAATTGGGACTAGTCTGATTTTTTTCTCATGGTTGGACAGAGGTTATGGGTTTTGAGAAGGAAGACCACAGAGGTAAAGTGCCATTTTCATCACATCATATCAAGGACACATAATATCAACATGACTTACTTTGATATTGACCTTGACTACCTGGCTGAGGTAGCAATTGTCAGGGTTCTCCACTCTCCTCACCCGTTTTGCTAAGCTGTTCTCTTTGGAAGCAAGTCCCTATGTACAGCCCACACTTTAGGGCATGGACAGTTAACCCAAGCTGGACCAATCAGATTCCCTCTTCTGGGAATTTGGAATTGAGATTTAGAGATGCTGGTCAATCTCCTAGGACTGCCTGAATTGCGTGTAACAAGGGATAGGTGGCCATCTCCTGTCTTGTTCATGGAGAAGCAAAGAAAGCTGGTCTGAAGACAGAGAATGATGAATACAACAGAGAGAGTGAAGAAAATAGAGCACAGCCGAAAAGACAGGGGGAAGGAGGAGAGAATCTACCCTGTTTGTGGTTCCCAGTACTTAGTTTCAGTCCCTTGGGAGATCCAATTGCACTTCTTGTTTTTGGGTTCAGGGAGATATCCATGTACACTTAGGATAACCCCCATATCCCGTTTTTTAAGAAGATAATTTGCACAGTTTTTGGTAACTCATAATTAATGTCACCTAAGATGTTTTTGGATCATTTTTAAACCATTGCCGTACAGCAAGACAGACATGCTTTTTTTCAACCTGTGAACTGAGTGTGCAGAGGCCACAAGGAACTGGGAGGGCCCAGCTTCCTGATGAAGAGCGTGGACTTTGGAATCCAGACTCCTCCCTTCCCAGCTTTGGGACCTTGCATGTTATTTGGCCTTGGCTTTGCCACTTAAAAAATAGATACAATAATACCTACTCCACAGGGATGCTATGACAATTGAAGGAAAGAATGTGTGTGAGGTTCTTAGCAGATTGCTGGGTGCATGTTTTGTGATGACCTCCCCCCCCTCCACCACCACCACTAGCCAGTCACCCTCTCCGTGAAGCGGTCCTTGCTCACCTGGGCAGAATGTCATGTGCTCAAAAACCTTGTACATGTCTCCACTATGTAGTGTGGATCTCACTGTATTATAATTATCTATTTGTTTATCTCTCAAACTAGAACAAAATGTCTTTCTTTTTTTTTTTTTTTTAATTTTTTTTTTCAACGTTTATTTATTTTTGGGACAGAGAGAGACAGAGCATGAACGGGGGAGGGGCAGAGAGAGAGGGAGACACAGAATCGGAAACAGGCTCCAGGCTCTGAGCCATCAGCCCAGAGCCTGACGCGGGGCTCGAACTCCCGGACTGCGAGATCGTGACCTGGCTGAAGTCGGACGCTTAACCGACTGCGCCACCCAGGCGCCCCAAAATGTCTTTCTTTATACCCATAGCATTTAGCACAGGGCTTGGTACACAGAAAGTGCCAAATACATGTTTGATGAATAAATGAAAACATGAATTTATTATTCATTTAAAATATCTATGGGGCACCTTCTGTCATGTTTAGAGGATAGGACTCCAATTATAGGTGAAAACATAAATAACAGTGAATAACATCTGACAGTTTGCAGCATGTTTTCAATACTTGGTGTAACTTGAGCTGACAGCGAATGTGTGAGGTAGAAAGGCAGGGTTTTTCTCTTCCCTATCTGCCAAACATGGACCCTGACTACCAGTCTTGCAGAGGCAGAGAGGAGCAGAAAACAGAGGGCTTGAGAATCCAAGTTCAGCACTCTTGGCACTGTGGAGGCAGGGGTGTGAAGGACTACTGTCTGCACGGGATTCCTTTAGGTTAGGATGTGTAAATGGCAAATGGGAGTCGCTACTAAGAGGGAGGAGGGTAAGAGGAATGCTTCCTTGCTGTGAGGGGCCCATCAAAATTATGGCTTGAAGCTTATTTTTACAGTGTAATAGCGTACCCCGTCTCAGCTGAGCAGAATCCTGTGAAACACAAGTTTAGCTCAGCAGAATTCATCACCAGCTGAGACTTAAAAATGTGTCTGAGCTCTGTACTTATTGAACACACAAAGAGTATGAATATCAAGTTATTCGGCTGTGAAATAATATCAACAAAGTTAGTTATGTTTAATTTAACTGTTGAATGGAGGTTTAGCAATTTGGGACCAAAGCCTCGATGAGGAATGGAAAATGGGCAAATCAAACACTAAATTCCCTTCTCCTAATAGCCCGGGCTCTGCAGAGAGGAAAGAGCTGATCTGTGCTTTCCCACCTCTGCCTATCATCATTAAACAGAGAGCAGTACCTGTCTTGGGCCTTTGTATTTTTCCTAACCTCCTCCAGGGAAGAATAAATAGCAAACAATATCAGGTTCCCAAAGTCCCTGGAGGACCCCTCTGAAAGCCAGAAAGAGTAAAGATCTACTCCCGTTCCTTTTCTTAAATACTTCTCTAGAAGGACAGTTTAAATAATTTTATCTGTATATACTGACATGATATAAATTGTGGGTTAGGAAGAAGAAAGTAGTATGTGCGGGGTTGTACTCATCATTGAGAAGGATTCTCTGTCTTCTGTAGTTTGTGATGTTTAATGACAAAATGTTTCTTTTCTTCCCTCCCTTCCTCCTTTCCTTCCCAGTTTCTAAAGAAGGAACTTCCGTGACTGCCACTGAATGGGAGCCAATAAGGACACTATTGGCATTTGGGGTTGGGCAGGTCTTCATTGTGCAGCTTTCCTGTGCAAGAGAGGATGGATGTTCACCAAAGGCAATAAATAGCACCCCATAAACACTGTGGCAAACAAAAAATATCGCTACAAACTTCTTGATTAAGAATCACTGTTGGGGCACCTGGATGGCTCAGTTGGTCAAGTGTCTGACTTCAGCTCAGGTCATGTTCCTGTGGTTTGTGAGTTCGAGCCCCACGTCTGTGCTCACAGCCCAAAGTCTGGAGCCTGGTTGGGACTCCCTCTCTCTGCTCTGTCTCCCTCTCTTTGCTTCTCCAACCTGTTCGTGCTCTCTCTGTGTCTCTCAAAAATAAATAAACATTAAAAAAATTAAAAAAAAGAGTCACTGTTTATCTGGTTGATGTTCATAAACCAGAAGGCTGAAGGAAGACTCTTTATGAAAGTTTCTATAATTTTCATTTAAACAGCTGAGAATCAAATGGAATGGAATTAACCTGATGGGATGTAGGAAATTTCCTTTCCCAATTTCCCTTGCCTGCTTCAACTGCATCCAACTAGAAAAATTAAATGTTCAGTTTTTCAGATGTTTTTGTATTAACATTGGTCATAGACAGTCTGGCGAAGGATTCATAAGTGGAAGTCCACTGAGGGCACTACGAAGGCTTTGGCTTTTTCTGATAAATGGGAGGGACAGATATGACACAGCCTTTCCCTATTCTTCCTGCCTTGCACAGAAATGTGATGGCAGGAACTACAGCAAATATATTGCAACCATGAGGAAAAAGCTATTTAAAGCATTCTCAGCAACTGTCCATCTCCAGACTTCTTGTTATCTGAGAAAACTAATCTCTTATTGGTTTAGGTCTCCCAAGCCTTACTCTCAATAGCAGCAGAATAACAGATACAAAAGTATTTAAAATGATATTTGTAAAGGCAATGTAATGATATAGAAATATTTTATGACTTAATATTGGTGAAAAAATGGGGTGTGTGTGTGTGTGTGAGAGAGAGAAACAGTAGGTATATTTCCACCATATAATCATTCCTCACACTGTACAGAAACTTATTCATAGATTCACAAAAAAAATACAGTAATTATTGCAAATTGTCTAGAGTGTTTTTCTTTGCAGGGTATGCCTAAGAATTGTTTTCTGTTTTCTAAAATACTTTTCTATTCTGCATTTTCCAAATTTTCTTTAATAAACCTGCATTATTATTTTTTTTAAATTATTTTTTTTCAACGTTTATTTATTTTTGGGACAGAGAGAGGCAGAGAATGAATGGGGAAGGGGCAGAGAGAGAGGGAGACACAGAATCGGAAACAGGCTCCAGGCTCTGAGCCATCAGCCCAGAGCCCGACGCGGGGCTCGAACTCACAGACTGCGAGATCGTGACCTGGCTGAAGTTGGACGCTTAACCGACTGCGCCACCCAGGCGCCCCAACCTGCATTATTTTTAAACAAAAGAACACTCTGTGTGTGTGTGTGTGTGTGTGTGTACCACACACATATTTAAAGCTAATGCAGCCTCTGAGTGTGCTAGGAGGAGGACAGTATCTACAATCACAAGCAGCAATCCTCCCACTATACTCAGCTTCCCAGAGTGTGAGCACAGGGCTGCTGAGGAGTCTAAAATGTAATATGATGAAGAGTACATGGGGCACCGAGATCATTAATCTTGTGACAATTAAATCATGGGGAAGAGAAGCATAAATACTATCTCCAAATATGTGAAGGACTCTCATGTGGAAATGGGTATTAGTTCCTTCCGTCCTTAAGGTACTCCAAATATTTGCCGAAGGCCAGATGCCAGGTACTGTGCAAAGCACATTATGAGCCCCCAACATTCATGGTTCCCCAGCTTCATAGAATGTACAAATTACCAAAGAAAATAATCATTTATCAAATGATCACAGAAATATACCACTTCAGATACTGATAAAACCTGTGAAGGGATAGTAGGAGGAGAGAGAAACCTGATCTAGTTTGGAGAGTTAGTATAAGACTTCCCCAAGGAGGCCTTGTTTGAGTAGAAGTCTAAAGAGCTAACTAGAAAAAGTAGGGAAGAGGAGACTTCCACACAAACGTATTTGCAAAGACCCTGGGGCCAGAGGGAATGTGGCCTGTCTGAAGAACAGAAAGAAGGGTGGGACCCCCAGAGCACAGGTCATCAGTCTGGAGAGGCTGGCAGGTACAAAGATTCTAGCCCTTAGGCTTTATAAGACCCATGGGACATTAAGATAGGCTTTAATTCAGGGAGTGATATGACTTGTTTTGTGAAAGGATCCTCTCTGGCTACTCTGGATCTGCAAGTGGGTAGAGTTGAGTACAGGAACTCCAATCCGTAATCACTCCAAGCAATTGGGAGTCCATGGATGAAAGTGAGAAGGAGATGGATTTTGGCTAAATATGACGTAGAACTGGCTAATCATGAGCTAAATAATAACTACCACATACTCAGCTATTATGAACTAGGAGGAACTACGCTAAGAGCTTACAAACTTAAAAGTGTTTTTCATTTAATCCTCACAACCATTTTAAGAGGTATAGACTACTGCCATCCCCCTTCACAGATTAAGGAATTGAAGCTCAGAGAGGTTAAGTGACTCACGCAATGTCACACAGCTAATAAGTAGTGAAGCTAGTACTTGAACTGAATTCTAGCTAATGCTAAAGCCCTTTCTTCACCACGAAGCAACACCACCTCCCCCCCCACAGAAGAATGAGCTGTCATCCTAAGTATGAGAGGAGAAGCTGGGCAGTGACCTCCTAGAAGGGCTCCTTGCACTGGGAGCTCCTGAGGTAGGACGCTTGACCTGCTTCACACTCACTAGGTGACTGAACTGTAGCAGGAGGCATTTTCTTCCTGTGTCCTCTCCTAAAGAGCTGGGATACCTCTGTGCACCTCCCTGGCTACCATCATTGCCCTGCAAAATCGTATTTTCATATAGCCCAGAGACCCCTTTTCCCCACCATCCTTGGAAAGAAGCCACTGGCCAGAAGTGCAGCTCTGGGGAGCTTTTGGAGCTCCTTCCCAAGGCTACCTGGTAAGGGGTGCTCTGCTTTCTGCCGCGGCCTGGAGGAACGCAACTCCATTTTGGAGCCAAGGAGGTGGAGAAGACGGGGCTCCTGAACACTGACCTTTTGTAGATCTGAGCCCATCTGTGCCCGGGTAAACTACAGGGAAAACGAAGTGCTTCCCCTGTTATCAGATGGTATTGATTCTCAGGAGAAGAGTGAGAGAGAGATTAAGAAGTTACCAGGCATCTTCGACTTCGTTCCTGAAGTCACAGAGCAGCTGCCGCTCTGTAACAACCCTGAGCATGATGAACATTTGGGGAGAAGGGATAATTTTTAAATAAAGAAAAATGCTCCTCTTTGCAAGAAAATCTGGCCACTAACTTTATTTGACAGGTGTAATAGACTGTGGTAGTTTTGGGGGGATACATGGTATAAAGTAAAGCAAGAGAGGTAATAAGCATCTTGGCATTTATTCTTTATGTAGGAATATTTGTTCCTCAAAGTCAGACTACGTGGAATATTAGCATTTGAATAAATTATTCAACACCTTCTAGAGAAAGCAAGGGGAAAAATCTTTTCAGCATTATAACATGGCAATCTACAAGGTAGTGGAAAAAGAAGGCTGTCATTTTTTCTTCAATTACAAAAGGCAAATATTTATTATTTATAAGTATTCGCCTTGTATAGGCTTAAATGTTATTTATGAACCTGTTGCACAGTGATTTTCAATGTAACTCATTATTTTTAGCCTTAGGGTGTTGTAAAGGAGCATGGATATATTTAATGACACTCTGCTAGTCAGCGCAATTACACTGTAATCATTATGTAAAATGTGCTATTAATTAAACCAATTTCTAGTTAGAACATTCGCTTCTGCAGGGCTTAATCTTAATCTTCAGCAATCTTTCTCTCTGTTTTCACCTATTAATTATATGATTACTTTTTAAGTTAATATGATAGAATATGTTTTTATTTTTAAGCTGAATACTGCCAATTAGGAATATTTGTCAAATGGGTCTTGTGTTTATAGGTCAAAAGCTTTCTTTTCCTTGAACTGGCAAAAAAGGGTTAAAAGGTTATTTTGGGGAAAGTAGTTATTTTTCATAACTCAAACTCCTATGCTCCTTTTCCTGCATAAGCAGCATTATTCACAAAATTAGTTTCATGACTTACAAAAATACCCAGTTTCATTTTACTTGAGTCATTTCAGCATCGAGTTTATGTACTTTAAAATGTCCTTCAACATCAGACTTACATTTTACATTACCATTTTGTTAAGGAAACTCAGCCTAGGTAAATAGTTGATATTTCCGGTGGATGAAGGAGGTAAATGGCCTCCCTTTTCAGGCCTTTCAACTATGTCTCTTCCAAACGTCTTGCAATACTTCTATCACTGTGGTTTTCAACAACAGGGATGGGAAATGTGCTTCCCAATCGTTACTAATGATTCTTGCTACGGCATTTCAAAAAAACAAAACAAAACAAAATTCTCTCTCTCTAGAATGACCCTAGGTGGAAGGGAAGTAAGAACAAAAAGAAGGGAACAGGCTAATCACACAGAAACATGACAAGTGGGAAATGACTAACACCTTGTTGTCTTCTCCCTCGGCACACCATTCATCCAAGAGGTAGAGAGAAAAGTTTTACTTTGTAATTTTATTATTTTTCCCCCTACTCATGGACTGGAAAAATTAACATTGTTAGGATATCCATTCTACCCAAAGTGATCCACAGGTTGAATACAATCCCGGTCAAAATGCCAATGGCATTTTTCACAGAAACAGCACAAACAAGCCTAAAATGTGTGTGGAACCACAAAGGACTCCGAATAGCCAAAGCAACGACAAGAAAGAACAAAGCTGGAGGCGTCAGGCTTCCTGACCTCAAACGACGTTAGGAAGCTATGGCAACCTAAACAGCGGCGTGGGAGCATAAACACCGACACAGGGATCAACGGAGCAAAATGGAGAGCCCAGAAATGAACCCACGCGAAAATGGTGCTGGGACGAACGGAGAGCTACACGCACGAGAACACCACTAGACACCGTCGCACACCACTCACAAAGACTAACTAAAAACCGCACCGTTTTCCACAGCAAGCCCTTCCTCTACTGGGTCCTCTGAAGACTGTCCCCTTCGGCAGTCCGCCGCACCCAGGAAGCTCTTCTCACTGTTTCTTACCTTCTCCCCGCAGTGGGAGCTGAGGAAACTGAGCCCTTGGTGGCGGAGCGCGGACCCCACCTCACCCTAAAGCTGAGTCTGCACCTCCCTGTAGGTGCTGAGGGAACCGGGCTTGCGTCAAGCGTGCACGTGGAGACAGGCCCAGGCCATAACACGCATGCGCGTCCTCAGGGAGGGGGCGGGGGGGGGGGGTCTCGGCTGCCCCCTGGCGGCCAATAGGGCGGTGCAGGGCCTGCCAAGCTCAAGGTTCAGTGGAGGAGGCACCCGTTCCAGCAGTCCTACAGAATCCGTCTGTTTTGAAATTCAAACTGAAATGAAGCCAAATATCTGGTGTCTTATCCAAAAATATCCAATGAACAATTAACTGAAAACCATATGGGGTGAGATGAATCAGTCACAAACTACAATTTACACCAAAATTCACTCAAGATAGTCCATAGGCAAATTTAAAATGCAAACCTATAAAATCTGTAAATGAGGGGCGCCTGGGTGGCGCAGTCGGTTAAGCGTCCGACTTCAGCCAGGTCACGATCTTGCGGTCCGTGAGTTCAAGCCCCACGTCAGGCTCTGGGCTGACGGCTCAGAGCCTGGAGCCTGTTTCCGATTCTGTGTCTCCCTCTCTCTCTGCCCCTCCCCCATTCATGCTCTGTCTCTCTCTGTCCCAAAAATAAATAAATGTTGAAAAAAAAAATTAAAAAAAAAATCTGTAAATGAAGCATAGAAGCAAACCTACTTGACCTTGGATTTGGTGTGATGACTTTTAACACAAAACCCCAAACGCCTATCCACAAAACAAAAAAATTGAAAACGTGTACTTTATAAATTTAAAACTTTTACTCTGTGAAAGACCTTGCTCAGAGAACCAGAAGACAATGCACAAGCTGGGAGAAAATATTTGCAAAATATGTATCTGATAAAGGATTTGTATTAAAAATATACGAAGAACTCAATAATAAGAAAACAACCCCGTTAAAAATGGGTGAAGATCTAATAGACACCTTGCCAAAGAAGATATACAGAGAGTAAATACTTGCAGAAAAATATCCTCAACAGCATATATCATTAGGGAATTGCAAATTAAAACAATAATGAGATAGCATTGCACACCTGTTGGAATGGCTAAACACCAAAAAAATGACAATACCAATTGATGGAGGGTGAGAAACAACAGGAACTCTTCTGTTAAAGAACAAAATTCAACTGAATAAATTTGAAGATTTAATTGGTTTATTAAACAGCTCATGAATTGGGCAGCATCCCATCTAGAAAATAGAGGGATGGTCTAGAGAAAAGTTTTAAAAATTCTGAACAATTGAATAGAAGTAAAGACCAACCTTAAACAGGTAAGAAAATAGATCCCAGAGGAGGCAGTTTTGAATCACAGTTATAAGTCACTGGAAAGTTCTCTACAACCTTCATCTTCGTCCTTTAGGTGAAACAAAGTGCTATGTAAAACTGTGCAGGGATGATTTCAATGGGAATTGAAACACAGAGTTTCTTATCAATATTTAAACTCCCATGTGCACCCTGTCCCTTCCATGAAGTGTGAGGCTTGGTCTTCTCCATCGAAATTTCTGGAGTTGGCTCCGTGAAAAACTTTTGGAAGGCCTGAGGATTCTGATTGTCGCTCAGTGCCCTGATGAAATGTTTTTATTCATCTTGCTTGCTGCCTGGGGTTGACAGTGACAATATCAATCACACCCTGCCAGTGTATTAACATGGCTGCACCTGCTTAAACCATCACATGTTGCAACTCAGAAGTTGGAAATCAAAAGCAGTGTTACTTATACAGTTCTTTAACTTGTCCCATGCTACAAAAATTTCCACCCTGACACCATCTCCTAAGGAACGGGATTTATCTGTGAATACCAAATACCCACTGAACTGGCATCAAATCCAGTCAACGTTTATCACCTTATGAAGCGTCTAAGGAAGCCCTATGGCCTTGTTTCCAAATGATTAATTTCCTTTGGTTGCTGATTTTAGTTACAACATAGACTCTCTGTGAAAGTTAGATGGTGTCAGTGTCAGAAATTCTCTGGTTAACAAGGAAAGGACAATGAAAGGGGGCCAGAATTTTACAGTGGAATTTTCAAATGGAGCCAAGTTCAAAAGCCTTAAAAGAAAATACTGATAAATTAAGAGTTTTGTATCATAAAAATACAATAAACAATGATAAAATGGGTGGAAATATTTGCCTCATATATAACAAAGGGCTAATGGTTTAATATACAAAGAGCCTTTACAAATCAATAAGAAGGTTAATAGCCAATAGAAAAAAGAAGAGAAATGAAAGCATGAATAGCATAGAACAAATCTGAATGGTTGACAAACATATGGAAAAGATACTCACCTTCACTCTAATTTTATAAAACAAAGATCAAAACAACAAGAATATACCATACTTATCAGAGAAGTACAACTTTTAACATTTGCTTATTTGTTTTAAGTAGGCTTCGCGGTCAGCATGAAGCCCAATGCGAGGCTTGAACTTATGACCCTGAGATCAAGACCTGAGCTGAGATCAAGAGTCAGATGCTCAACCAACTAAGCCACCCAGGCACCCTGTGACTTTTAAAGTTTAATGATATTTGAATTAGACAAAATATGGGGAAATAGGCATTCCCATGCACAGTGTATGAATCAGAGTAATCTCTTTAGCTGGGAATTTAGCAATAAGCATCAAGATGTAAACTGCACACACTCTGACCTAGTTCCATACCAGGATGGGTATATTCCTACAAGAAAGTAACTATGTATGTATAAAGGGATTTGTTGCAGCCTACTTTATAAATGCTAAAAACTGGAAATACTTAAATGACATTAGAGGGGATGGCTAAATAATCACAGTATAGTCATGCAATGGAATACTATGTAGTTATTAAAAAGAATAAGGTAAATATATATGTAGAAAAATGAAGGGATTTCCAGGATGTGTGACATTGAGCAAGTTACTTAATCTGTGCCTCAGTTTCCTCATCTGTAAAATAATAAACTTTAAGAGTAAATAATAAAATATAATAATAAATAATAATTAAACATAAAAATCTGTATTAAGGGCACCTACCCCAAAAGACATTATGAAGGATAAATAAGGACATATATAAAAATGTTTACACTGCTGGAACATTACAGATAATAAGTGCTAATCATAAATATTATTATCGTCATTACATATTTGTATGTGAAAAAAGCAAGTTTCAAAAAGGTATATACGGGGTAAAAACACTTGTGTGAATAAAGAAATGCACAGGGGTGCCTGGGTGGCTCAGTTGATTAAGCATCTTACTCCTGATTTTAGCTCAGGTCATGATCCTGAGGTCGTGAGTTCAAGCCCCGTGACTGGCTCTGCGCTGACAGCATGGAGCCTGCTTGGAATTCTCTGTCTCCCTCTCTCTCTGCCCATCCCCTGCTCTCTCCCTCCCCCTCTCAAAAAATAAATAAATAAACATTAAAAAACAAGAAACACACAGACATCTCTGGAAAGATACATAAACAACTGATAGTGGTTGATCCAAGGAGAGAGACTTCTACTATTCACTTTATATCCTTCTCTGTGAGTTTTTATTTGGTTTATAACAATAAAAAATGCAAATACAAAATGGAAAAGAAACAGTGTAGGAATTAGGGGTTTCATCAAGATGAAGACAAAGAAAGATGTTCTTCTGGCAGATATTATTCATCACTCACTCATTCAAAGAACATTTATTGAATATCTACTGTATTATAGGCACAAGTTATAAAAGATGAATAAGATATGATGATATGATTCCTCATAAGTGCATTGTCTAAAGGGGGAGAGAGACACAAAAGAAAAATATTCAAATTGCTGAGGGAACCCAGAGACAGAAGTAATAAATTTTGGTGGTAGTATCTGGCTGGATTTTAAAGGAGGAATGAGGAATTTTGCTGGTGATCATACAAAGTTGAGAAGACAAAACTAAAATATGTTAAGAGAAGTCAGAATCACGGTTGTTTCTACAGTAGAAGGGGGATTAATTGAGACAGGGCACAAGGAAACTTTCTGAGGTGCTAGAAATGTTTTATATCTTAACAGAGGTATAGGTTACATAAGTATATGTGTTTGTCAATTGACCAAACTGTGCAATTAAGATATATCCATTTCACTATATTTACATGTAGTGTATAGTATATAGTATATTTTAACTAAAAAGAAAAAAGTTGGGAAAAAAAGAATGAATGTGCCAATGAATGGGTAGGCATAGAGAGGGAAAGAGAGGGTGCCAATGCAGTGAAAGAGGTGACACCCCTAGCAAGAAAAGGAGACGGAAGACTAAAATGAAAGAGCAGAAGGGGCAGGAAGGCTTATCTTGGCAATGTGATTATGTGTGATAATCCAATCCAACTGGGGGCTTCCAACATATCTAACAGAAAGGCAATCTACTCCTTACCTTCAAGGAGCTTCCATTCCAAAAGAGGGGAGTCTCCCAGAACAGGGAGATGGGTCTTGCTCTGATTCAGCCCCCGAAGATTTGGAACCCCTCATTCCAAGGCATCCTTGCTTGCCCACACTTGTATGAAAGGCTCCATCACAAGGTCTTACTGAGCTTGGCGTAATGACAGATGTCGTCTTCATGCAAGGGTGGCTTTGTCCCTGAACAATTTCTCCGAAGATTAGGCACAGTATTCTTGGCTCTCAGGTGTGTGCACACATCTTTTTGTTGCCTCTCTTATTTCATGAGTAAGTTTCTATCAGAGACCACGGTGGGGACAAACCCTCTTCTCTCATTTCTGGGTCCATCCTGTACTTGGATTCTGTCTCTGGGCCTCAGTGGCGTCAAAGTGTTATCTTCCTTTTGGGTCTCTCCTGGTCCCTAGAGGGCTTTTGTTAACTTGTTTTGTCTCCAGTTTTTAAAAATACAATTTATTTTTTAGAACAGTTTTAGCTTTACAGAAAATACGGAGTTTGTATATACCATCCCCCCAATTTTCTGTTAATATTAGCATCTTCCATTAATGTGGTACATTTGTTACAATGGATGAACCAATATTGATATATTATTATTAACATAATTGTTTTTTAAATTTTTTTAATGTTTATTTATTTTTGAAGGACAGAGAGACAGAGTGTGAGTGGGGGAAGGGCAGAGAGAGAGGGAGACAGAATCTGAAGCAGGCTGCAGGCTCTGAGGTGTCAGCATGGAGCCTGATGTGGGGCTCAAATTCCTGGACCACAAGATCATGACCTGACCTAAGTCAGACGCTTAACCGATTGAGCCACCCAGGTGCCCCATTATTAACATTATTATTAACTGTAGTTTTCACTAGGGTTTACTCTTTGTGTTGTACAGTCCTATGGGTTTTGGCAAATGCATAATGTCCTGTATCTACCATTACAGTACCACACAGAAGAGTTTCATTGCTCTAAAAATGCCCTGTGCTCTGCTTATTCACCCTTTCCCACCACCGCCCCCCACCCCCCAACCCTTGAAGCCATGGTAACGACTGATCTTTTTACTGTTAGCTTTGGCATAGAAGGTTTTTAGGTTCTTAGGAAAATGGACAACTTTTGAACATTTTGAACATTTTTCTTTGAAAAATGACAACTTTTACACAGAGTATCACAATATATACAGTTTAAATTGCATCTACTTTCTATTATAGATTATATTGTCCAATATTACAAAGGAATGGGACTATTTGCACTGTCCAGCTAATTTAGTATATAAACAGTTATGTATTCATTCATTCACTTACTCATTCAACAAATGAATGTGTCAGTCATTGCAATTCACCAAAGTCAGACAAAATAATTCACTCTAGAGGTGGGAAAAGATGCAGTGGATAATTAAGTGCCTAGTACTAATAAGAATGATTCTTGACATTTATTGGACACTTGCTATTGCTGCACAATGCTAATACCCTTTAGATGCATTATTGCAGGTAATGCTCACAACAAAAACCCTAGGAGGGAGGTACTATGATTATTCCATTTCAGACCCAAGGAAACGAAATGACTTGTTAAAATTTTACAGGTAAAAACTGTGGAGCTGAGATGCAGAACCCCTACCCCTTCCTTCCAACTCCAAAACCGACACATCTAACCACTACTCCATACTATTTGAGAATGTGGTAGTCCTAAATTCAAATCGCTTTACTGGCTATTTGACCCTGGGCAAACAACTAACTGTCTTGGACTATCAGCCTGGTCACTCATTTAGCTGGAGTTCTCTGTCTCTCATTTCTACTTGGAAAAATTATACTCTTCTTTCAAATTGTAGCTCTTAGAGAAGCTGATCTACCAGGGTCCCGCCTCCAATGTCTATCTCCCCCCTCAAACAACACTGACTACCCCTTTGCTTCCCAAGCCCTCCCCACCACTGGGCTTGTTCACCCTGTGTACAGTCCATGGCTCAGCCTATACCACTCTGAATTCTGGATGTTCATGTCTCTCTTACTTTACACTGGTTTTTCTCAGACTTTCTCATACAATTTCTGCCATATTCATGCATCATCTATATGTTATCTTTTTAATTTCTTTCTTTGATTCAACCCATTTTTTTTGTCTGTTAGCCCTAAGCAGTGAGCATGAAGGAGCTAGTAGTGTATTTTTCTTAATATGCTTTAAAATAAATACTTAATATTTAAAGAAAAAAACTACTGCTATGCTACCTAAAATTATCTCACTACCACCAGATATTCACCTGCCACACATAGGGAAATTGGCTTTAGATGGACACCTTTCTGAAAGCTGGGACTTGATCTTATTCATCCTGTATCCCTGGAACCTAAAACAGCTCTTGGCACACAGTGAATGTTTCAACCAATGTTTGCTGGGTAAATGAAACTGTGAGTCAATGAATAGGGTTTTGGAGATGATCTCTAGACTTCCATCAATGCTTTCTTGATGTTTATGAAATTGATAGCCATGGAGCTAGAGATCAATAGGAAATTTTGAGTTCTAATGATATGGTCAGCACAGGACTGTAGTGTACTGTCATTGGGTGAGTTCTTGGGGGAGGAATGGCCAGTTACATAAGAGGAGTGTGCAGATAGGCCACCATCACTGTGTGGAACCCAGAGAAGGTGCTGGTGGTTGCCCGCCTGGCATGAATTTAAGGGATCTTGGGAAGGCCAGCTGTCTCCACTGATGAGGGATCTATTATTTCCTTGTTGGGAAGTATCACTTTCTACCTTTTAAAGGGCAGATATCTCTAACTCCTTTAAAATTAACTGATCCTTGGTTGTCCTGAGTAAGGTCTCTTTGTGGACAGGTTTGAATGAATCTTGCTAAACACAGACTCAAGCTCATTTTTCAAATTGGCTTAGGCCTGGCAAAAGGGATTTATTCAATGCCAAGGGAAAAAGGAAAGGAAAAAGGAAAAGAAGGAATTTATTGAATGCCAAGAACCGTGCCAGGCACTTGGTGGGATTTCTATGCCTAATATATTAAGGTTAAAGTGAAAGGACTTGTCCATGGTCATTCCTGACACAAGTTGGTGAAGCTAAGATTTGGACATAATACTCATTTTCTCTGTACCAATACATCCCACCAATGCCTTTTTAGCTGATGCAAGTAGAAACTTATACCTGACACACCCACCTGTATAAAAAGTCCTGATTTTCATAAGTCCCAAATGTGTCCCATTTATAAAAAGGTTGATAGCATGAGATAAAGAAAGTAAAATACTTAACCCAATACCTGGTACACAGAAAGTGCTCAATAAATGATACGATTTTTAACAAGCTCGGCTATGCTATCAATGGCATAGGAACAGGATATTGTCAGGTTCACAAAAGAGGTGGTAATAGGGGAAACCTACAGCTGAGATACTAGTAAGAAGTACTGTTTTCATAGCCTAAAGGTAAGTAGCCCACATTAAGGACACGGGCTATTATTCTCAACGAAATGGGTGGAACTGAGGGGTGGGAACAGTAGAATAACTTGATTTACATCTTAAAAGGATTACTCTTAGCTTCTAGGTTGAGACTAGGAAGGGTAGGTTCAGGAAGACCTGGTAGTTACTATTTATTACAAGACAGGAAAGAGCTGATGGTGGCTCAAAACATCACGGTGGCAATGGAGATGGTGAGAGGCAATGGTCAGGTTCTGGTTTTATTTTGAAGGTAAAGCCAGATGGATTTCCCGATGCACTGAATGTGGGTGTGAGAGAAAGACAGACGTCCAAGATGGGTCAGGTTAGTGGCCTCAAAATAAACTAACTTCCTCTCATTAATACATATGAATTAGGGGAGAGATACAGGTTCTCTTTCCTAAGCACCCAGAGATGCAAGGAGGCACGTGGTAGAGTTACTGCCAGGAATGAAATGCCACTGTGGCCTCACCCGAAACAGAGGCATTTGCTTGAAAAGCAGAAGTCATGAAAGCTGGAGAGGCAGGAGAGGAGGGACAAAGCAGCCCTAAACCGATTTTTTTCTTGAGTTTTGGCTACTTTCTTGCCTTTCTTTCCCATATTTATCAGTCGTGCCCTGGGGAAAGCTCCCACCCTCACCCCCAGGGTATAAGGAACATCGTTCTACGTGGGCCAGATTCTTATAAATATATATTTAGGAAATATTTTCTCTGTAACAGTCTCACTTAGAGTGTTTCAATGGTCCAGGCACTTGGGGAGCTATACGTGCTTCCTGAGGGCTGCAGGCATTTTCCTTTTTAACTTTATTTCCAGCCTGCTCTCTTGCAGATGAATCTAGTGAACATATTCAGGCTCACACAGAGGAGGAAGCTTTCTGAGGAAGGGGCAGGCAGCCTGCAAACTCCAGCTGGCGAACTGTTTGCGGTAACTCTATTTTTAATATACATTGCTGACCCTAATGATGGTCTATTGAGATGAGGGCAAGAAATGTCTGATCAAGTGGAGATTAATTTTTGACTGTGTCGCCCAGAATGCATGAAAATGCACTCCTTTTTCTATTTAGACTCCCAGGATGCTTTGATTGATTGACTAGTTTACAAATGAAGGTGATAAAATTAGGTTGAAGACCACATACATTTCTTAAAATGAGGCTGGCTGGTCGTGGAGACAATGAGGTTTGGACAGATTGTATTGCTGGTTTAGGCAATCTTCTGAGCATGTCAAGATTTATAGACCTGTACTGTAATGTTACAATTGCAGCTCACTGATATAGGTTTCTTTTCAAATTCTTTCCCATTTTATTTGAAAAAGGCCATTAGAGAGTTATAGACTATTGAAAAAGCTTTTTCTTTGCTAACCCTTAATAAACTCTTCCAAACAAGGACTACTGCATTTTTATATTAAATTTAGACCAAAATCTATAAAACATGCTATCCCAGGTTGGATAATTTGATTATTATTATCTAAATGGAGTTATGGTTCATATTGGTTTGCAGTAATGTACATAGTAAATAAAATGTAAGTTGAGATTTGTATAAGATCACAGGACACTGGGTTTTCTTTCTGTTGTCTTTTTTTTTTTTTTTTTTGTGAGCCCTTCTTTGAGAAATTTCAGCCAATTTTCCCTGAGATGAGAAATTAAAAAGAAAAAGAAAAAAGAGGGCCCAGTGGTGAAATTAATGCTGCGTTGTACTAAAAACAAATTGCTATTAATATTTACTTGTTCTCATCATAATAGAGGCAAGCTACAAATGTCTTAGGAGTTACCCAACTAATAAGATTTACCAAGGGAACCAAAAAGCATGAGAAAATATTCAGCAGAATTAGAAACAATTATTCCATTGTAAGTTATGATGTGAGAAATAATAGATGAGATTCTGAAGTTATTTATGAATTAGTCAATTCTGTTTCATACATTTTTGCCATCAAAATAACTTATGAAATCATTTTCCAGGCCCATAGCATTTTATGAGAGCTCTGCACTTGGTTAAAGATTTTCTTCTAGGGCTTTCTACAGCTACTCTGAATTCTTTGGTGATGCCCAGATTTTGACTAAGTTTTCTACTCTGACGTCAACCTACTGGCCGTGTCAGAAACTTCCCTGAGGTCTCCAGGCTGAGGTTGCACAGTATATGAAGAGATTCTATGGATCCTTTCAGGAAAGCAGGAGGGACTCCAAGACGGTGAAGAGTGTCACATAAGGTGATCTGGATGAGGGGCTCAGGCTGTGACTTGGCACTCAGTAAGTGCCCCGAGATCATGACAGTTATTGTCATTACTAATATTACTTTTGTTATGCCTCTTGTTGCGAGGGGGCAGAGAAAGCACAATGGAAGTCCAAAAACCTAGTTTGGATTGTTGCTAACACACTATGTGACCTTGAGCAAATTCTTTAGACTCTCTGTTCCTCTTTCCTTAGGACGCCAGCTACTTCTAGAGGCCATTTCCCCCATGGGTAACGTGAAGTGACAGACACAAAAGCTCTTTGAGAAGTACAGGGTGATGTAGGAACATCAGTAATTATTTTTAATCATTACCAGGTGTCTGCTCTCTGGCCTTTTTAAAAGTAGAAAGTGGACCACTGTGCACAGTCAGTAAGTGTGGGGACCTTCTCTAACTGCGGAGGGCAGTTTACAAGGGGGTTGCCAGTGTGAGTGAAAGGATTTAAGGGGGCTTGGGGTCAAGTGGTTTGAAGAACCCAGCAAAGCACCAGACTGCTGCCACTGATTTAGTTTAGAAGTGGATGAACTTTGAAATGCAGAACATCATTTCTGTAGAAGGTCGTCATATTTCTTGATGATTTACACGGAGAAGTCTGAGAGTGTGCTGGGTTCATTTTAGATCCTCTAGTGCCAAGAGAAAATATGCTGAGGGAAGGAATAGTGCCTGGGTGGCTGGTAAAGACTCTGAGTGCCAGGAGAAATGGCAGAAATGGACCGAGTCAGTTTCAGTGACGATGCTGATGGAATCCATAGGCCTTCTTCATCCCTTTCTGGGTGACTGTGCAGTTTGGAATTTTATATACCAGATTGCCTCAACGGATGTTTATCTTCATGCAGCCAAGCACCTCTCAGTACTGTTTGTTCAGGCTGCAGCTGGGAGATGGGACAGAACTTCCCCTCAGGAAGAAGTCCTGTATATTATCTGTCACCCTAGAGGCTCTCCATGAGGACCACCTGGTTTCAAGAAGTGCTCTATAATCTAATTTCAGGGCAAAAAAAAAAAAAAAAAAAAAAAATTAAAAATCTGACTCTAGGTTGCTACTTCTCAAATATACTCACATATTAATATTTTAAGTGTTCTAAAGCAGTGCCAATTTTCTCAAGGAATTCTGTCATTTAATTAAATAGGTCATCCATGTGTAAGAATATACATTTTTTCTTTTTAACTCATGGATCTTAATGAAGCTATTTTCATATTAAGTGGTAAAAAAGAAAGATGTAGGCTGTGTACATTTTAATTTTTCATGAACTAACTCTTATGGGGAAAAGATTGCCCATACTGCACTGTAGACAAAGTAGAATCTCAGCCAGTAGAGAACATCATACTGAATGGGAGGGGACTAGGTCCAGGCACCCAGTGGCAGCAAACCGGACAGACTGAAGATGTGGGTGGGAATAGAGGCAGGGGCTCATCTGCACCAAATTGTCCTTCTAACAGTTGTCTCATGAGGCACATTCAATGAGGTGGCTTCCATGTTCCTCATGGTGGAGGAAAGTATGCGTTTCCTGCCTTCCAACGCCCTGCAACATACAAAATGACATCAGTTGCAGTGACAAGAGACACAGTCCGTTCCACTCTGGCATGATGTCATTAGCCTATTGGTAATCTTTCTAAATGTTTGCCAGAAAGATGAGAAATCTTAGCAACAGAGGTATTTAAAGGTTTGGATAAGTTTGAAACACAGCGATTTTTCAATCTTATAAACCAACCAATCCAGGGGCCTGTTAGTCTACAAGTGTCTGCCATCTTTCTCATGGTGTCAGAGAAAATCGAGTGACGGATCACTTTTTGGTGTCACTGCTCGAGACCGGTGACAATCAGTGAAATGATTGTGTCTGCCTCTACACATATCTGTAATTGATTGCCTAAACCCTACGACTCTCTTTCCCAGTTGATATGATGGAACATTGGAGTGAAATCACTCTCGATGAGGAGGAGCCAGGTCCATTTGTTATTTACTTTCCTGCCTGCTTCTTTCTCCCCATCCAGTGCCAATTGTCCCACAAGAGCACATTATGGTAATCAGCTGGAATGTATGTATAGGAATCAATCAAGGTGAGAGCCGTCGCAAGAGTTATGACATTACAAAGTCTGTTTGTAACTTTTGATTTATGGAAGATTTTCCATTTTATAAATTGGGAGTGAGGCATGTTGGGATGGCTTAACCCTTGAATTCCCCTTCAAAGAAAATTTAGTAGGCATTTAAGCTAATAGACAATAAGGCATTTTAATAATCTAGTGCCTGGACCCAATTGGAGTTCTTGCACATTTGGCTTGTGACTTTGGATATGTCGCCCCATTCTCTGAACACATTCTTCTTACAAAATAAAATTGGCTTAGTTTTTGGAGAGTAAAACCATACAATACATTTCCTTTAAGAACTGACACCGACACACAATGATTTCTTCCACCAAGAGCCTAAGAAGCAACCATGCCATAGTAGCAATCCTGGGGAGCCTCCCTGTTCTGACTGTCACTCACAGAGAGGGGGATTCAGGGAAAGGCCTTCATGGACACCAACTCTGAGGCCCACAGGATACATGACATCCTAGTCTCATCCCTTCCAATTCCTTACAGAATTGCTGAAGGCCAGGGCAAAGCCAGGTTCGAGCTATTTGCCCAAAAGGGACAAAACAATGTGTAGTGTTTCGTTATTAATAAACATGCTTGTTGAGGCTCGGCAGGTGCCCCAGTCACAGCTTTAAATGAGGCAGGAAACAAAGCACTATTGCCAGCTGGTCACATTAAAATTCAGACCTTGTTCATCTCGTGCATCGGTCATTACAACCATCTCACAGGGTATGCTGAGTTAGTATTAATAGTCCCATTTTTCAGATGTGGTAACAGAGCCAAAAATATGAAATACATTGTCTAAGAACATACCACTGGTTAGCAATAGCTCAGGAGTGGAGGCCAGGCTTGGACCAGTGCTTTTTCAACGAACTGAATTTAATTTGTATTTGGGCCTGCCCACTATGTGCAGAACACAGTGCCAGACGCACTTCCTTCTTGCCCCAATTTCTGGAGGCCAACCATCCCTCAATTCATCTAGGGCCACCCAGCTGTGCATTTTAGGTTTTGTCATCCTGACCCAGGAGCTCACTGCTCCCTTCACAGAATCAGTCTCTGTGTCACCGTGGCACTGTGATAAGTTTGCCCTGGCATGCTCATTACTGACACGTAAGACATGGTTTCCTCTGGTGGAGAATGAGTTCAGGGAAGAAAAATATTTGCCCTGTTCCAAGGTCACAGGGAGGCCCTTTCTTCAATCTGCTTTTTGCTCGGCAATCTTACTACATTATTTTGTGTTCAACTAAAAAGTTCTGTTTCTTTTTTTATTAGCACGGTGGACCTATTCTGCTTAAGCTCCCTTTTTTTCTTAATGTGAATCTTAAAGCTAATAAGAATGCAGATCCCAACAGACCAACTCTCTTTCTTATAATCCATTAGGAACGTGAGATCGCCGTCTCTGGAAAACTTAAAAAACCATTTAAAAACAAAAAGATGAATAAATGAAAATGTTATGAACCTGGAAATGTTAATTAAGCCATTCTCAAGGAACAGGCTTTCCAGCCCAGATTAAAACGTCCCATCACTTTTAAGTAGTTAACATCTTTCTCCTTGAAATAAGTCCAAATTAAGGACAAAATCATTATAAAAAGAAATAGTAAAGAGACCAGAAAATGGTGTTAAGAATTTGGCTATCAACTGACGTACTTGAGTTAGAGGAAACCACGAAGGCCAAAGCTGTAAAGTGAAGTCTATTTCCAGATGTACTGTAGTTATTGCCAAGCAATCGTCTGGGTACCTTGATGTAGATTCATAGAATGTAGGAGCTCACACATCATCCCGTTGAATCTTTTCACTTTTTTTTCAGATTAAGGAACTAAGGCCCAGAGAGGGTGAGTCATTTTCTAGAAGTCATTTCACGGATTGGAGGCCAGAACCTAAAACAGACTCACAATCGAGTGCTCTTCCCATTGCATACACCACAGAGCAAAATGACTTCAAGACAGTAATAATAATAGTAACAACAACAGTAACATTTTTAAAGGTACCGATGCCATATTAAAGGTATATATGCTATATTATCTAGAGATGTGTCTCTCAGACTGCTTTCTTTTCCAGGAAAGAAATACAGCAGACCCTTATTGTCAGTATATTATTCAGCTAGCCGTCTTAGCCCTCAGAAACCCTGATACAAAGTATAATACAGAGAAAAGAAGACTGAGTCCCCAAAGTAGATGTAACAAAGCGCATGCACTAAATGTCATTCACTTGGCCCCATGGAAGGCATCTTCAGTCTCTGCTCAGTATTATTTATTCCATTTGACATATAATTCCAAGCAGATTTGAGGCAGAAACTTAGTTGGTAGCAGTCTGACAGCAAGAAGAGGCAGCTGTCATTTCTTACTGATGGCCATTAGAATTGACAACTGGTAGCCTACCAGTGAGGGAGAAGATGGAAAAACTATAAAACTAGAAGAACTAAAAGTACAGTAACATGGAGCCTTTTCATTTAGGGGCAAAAGCTCTGAAAGAGTGTCACCACTGTCCTACATCAAAGCACAATAATAATGACTAAGCAATGGTAACTGTGTTTTGTTGAACACCTACTATGTGTAAGGAATGGTGCTGGGTATCTTCATAGATTATTTCTAAACTTTGCCACCCTACAAGAGAAGTAATGTAATCCTCATTTTGCCGATAAGGAAACTGAACTTAAAAAAAAAAAATGTCAAGAATCATGCCTAGCATCACAAGATGTATAAAAGGCAAGAGTGAGGATTTGACCATGAGATATCAGAATCCAAAATCTGTGTTCTTTCCTTTGTGCTTTGTGACTCAAATCCATCTTCAAGATCTAGAGCAGGACGGGAAATGAAACATCATGTATGATTTCTCTATAAAAGAGAATAAGGAAGATAAAATACATTTTAGAATATCATAGTTACATATGTACTTTTTGCATAGAATATATAAAAGGCACAATAGTTTCTCAATTAATCGACATCATTGATAAACAAGGTATTATTGAACATACACAACTTTTGTGGAAAAGTTAAGCTTCCCCTTGAGTTCTAACACATAAAATGCTAATTGCTTTGTTAAAAAGTCCTTTTAAAATGTACTGTATATTTCCCTACTCTAGCATAGCTTGAACACCTCCCACATGGGCCTGGGCCTCAAGATCTCACAAACTGGTTTGGGATACAAACAATTCAGTTGTAAGAAGGTGTAAACTAAATCCTGAGGGAACTGAGAGGAGGAATTAGCTTTGCCTGGAAGATACAATAAGTAAAAATAAATCTCAGTTTTAACATAGTCCCTGGCAATAAAACATTTAAAATATTCAGTTTTTGTTTTCCAGATGAAAAACAAGCACCTGTCAAAAGTCACTGCCAAACAGTAATCACTTTAAGCAAGCAACTCCTACAGTGGTTCAATGTGAGCTTAAGTGGTCATTTAATGATCCATCATTTGGCTTCCTGGAGGTGTATGGAATGGGAGCTGCCTTCCCATAAAAAAGATAGCAAGCTGATTTGCTAGGCTTAATATGGACTAGTAGGGCTTGATATTTTTCTGTCATATGTGTACATATTTCTGGATCTTTATAACAATGTTGTAAGTAAAATTACCCATTCCACATTTCAGGTGGAAAAATGAAGCCCAGAGAGGTTAAGTAGCTTCCCAAGGTAACACAGCTGGCTCGTATCCAAATCAGAACCTGAATTCGGGTCTCTTGACTATTGGCGCAGTCTCTTTCTAGGATAAGGTACTGTCTCCTGTATAACTTGCCCTGGTTTAAATGTCTGCTTATTCTTCCCTATTTCCACTAAAAGTAGGATGCAATTTTTGTGCTTGAATTTATATACCATATTGCATCTCGAGGGGTAGGGTGGCATGCCATTGATCAGTTCCATTCCATCAGCTCACCTAATTAGAAGACCTTCTAATTCATTCATTCAACTAAGTATCTTTGCATATCTACTACATGCTGAGCACTAGATAGTCTAGAGACACTGTGAAGAGTACCCTCCCCTCAAAACACAAAACGAAACAAAACAAAACAAAACAGCAAATACCTTATATTCCAGACACATATACAACAATATGTGTATAGAGGCAGGCTGTGGTAAGTGTCAGCTATAACAGAGGCACATGAAAACACTAAGGAAGCACAAAGGGGAGATTGATTCTGACTGGTGAGGCAGAAAGATGATGAGTACTCACAACTGAGTACTTTATTTTGTGTAGTTCTGGATTAGTCTACTATTGCTATGGTGATGTGGTATAAGAAACAATCCCAAAGTATCAGTGGCTTATTATAGCAAACATTTATTTCTTGCCTATAGATCTGTGGGTCTCTGGGGAAGCTCTGCCTTAAGCCACAGGTTAGGTTCAGGTAGCTCCATGTATCTCTCATTTTGGGACCCAGACAAACTGAAGGAGCAACAGCTATCTGTTGAAAACATACTCTTCTAATGGTATAGGGCGAGAGCACAAGACAGTATACCCACTTCTTTTTTTATGTTTTTTTGTGTTTTTGTGTTTTTTTAATGTTTATTTTTGAGAAAGCACAAGCAGGGGAGGAGCAGAAAGAGGGGGAAAGAGGATCTGAAGCAGGCTCTGCGCTGACAGCAGCAAACCCAATGTGGGGCTTGAACTCACAAACTGGGAGATCATGACCTGAGCTGAAGTTGGATTCTCAGTTGACTGAGCCACCCAGGTGCCCTGAGCATACCCATTTCTAAATGGGAGAAATATGCCATCCTCTCTAACCTCTACTTGGAACGGCAACACTGGCACTTCTACCCATATTCCATTTATTCATAGCAAGTCACATGGCCAAAGTCAAAATCAAAGTCAGTGGATGGAGTAGGGAGTATACCTTAGCCACAGGGAAGCTGAGAAAAGGGCAGTGAGTGAAGGAAAAATTAACAAATAATGCAACCTATCACATGTTCATACGGTTTCTTGGGCTTCATCTACTTAATATAAATAAAGGCTTTCAATAAACAACAAAACAAGCAAATAAAAATGTCCTTCTTTCTCTTGAGCTCCTGTCTATTCCAGTGGAATGGTGGCCATGTTGTAAGAGGGATGAGGGAGGTACAGTAGGGCAGCAACATTTTGTTACACCATGGTGACTTTCACCTGCACAATGGCTACCCTAACAAGGAAAAGCTCTGTTCATCTTTCACTTTTGGGCTCTCCAGCACCTGACACAATGCTGGCACAGAGAGAGTACCCAGAACATATCTGTCAAATGGATGGATCAGCAAAAGAACAAAACTGTCACTTTTACTGTTTTGATCACCCTGACCCTAGACTATGGTTCTGTTTTATTGATAGCTGATATATGTAAAACCTCAGTCAATAAATGCTAACATATTCATATAACATAATACTATGTGGTCATTAAAAGTGATGTTGTAGAAGAATATGTAATGACTCTGCTTTGGTAAAATAAATCTTATCTAGGGGCACCTGGGTGGCTCAGTCGGTTGGGCATCCAACTTGGGCTCAGGTCATAATCTCACATCCCGTGAGTTTGAGCCCCATGTCAGGCTCTGTGCTGACAGCTCAGAGCCTGGAGCCTTGTTCGGATTCTGTGTCTCCCTCTCTCTCTGCCCCTCCCCCATCATGCTCTGTCTCTCTCTCTGCCAAAAATAAGTAAATATTAAAGAAAATTAAAAATATATATATATCATCTATATTTGAGTGGCTCTCATTTTCCTTTTTTGCTTGTTTTCATTTTCTGAAGTTTCTACAATAAGCACATGCTTATTTTGCATAAAATTATTTTTAAAATAAGATTATTTAAAAAATAAGATATTACTATTTAAAAACTAAGATTAATGCTCTGAATCTCATATGAACAACATGCTCTAATTTTCGATGATATAGTCTGAAAAAGCACCACTGTTATGTAACATCTGTACTTTTGCCCTTATGCCAAATGTTCTAAAAAGGGAATCCAGCGGGGGTGCCTGGGTGGTTCAGTTGGTTGAGCGTCCGACTTCAGCTCAGGTCATGATCTCATGGTTCGTGGGTTCGAGCCCCACATCCGGCTCTGTGCAGACACGCTCGGTGTCTGGAGCCTGCCTCTGATTCTGTGTCTTTCTCTCTCTCCTCTCTCCCCTGCTCACTCTCTGTCTCTCTCGAAAATAAAATAAAATAAAACATTAAAAAAAATATGTTTAAAAGGGAATCCAGGGATGGTAGTCAACTGAGCTTTGAGTTGAGTCTGTGTTTACATAAGAGAAATGTAAAAATTAGCCCAAAGTGAGTTACTTTCAGGCTTTTTGAAAAACAGTTACTAGTCAGCTGTTTGCCATCTTAGTGATACAACTTGGGACTGAGGAGGCCTGGGCCAGGATCTGCCACCCGTCAATCGTGGTAACATTGGACAAATCACCTAACTGTTCGAAACTAAATTTTCTCCAAGGGAAAGTGAAGTTGATTCATGCGGTGCATTAGGTTAGGTGGGTAGCACTAGCCCCTCGTTTAATGATAATGTTGTTCTCATGAAGTAACAGAGTGGAAAAAGCTGTCGATTTTACTCTTATACAGAGAGGACTGCCTCCTCTTCCAACTAAAACCAGCATGCAATGCAACTCTTGATCTCAGGGTTGTAAGTTCGAGTCCCGTGTTGAGTGTAGAGATTACTTAAAAATGAAATCTTTGAAAAATCATTAAAAAAAAAACCCTGTATGCTCATATTGAGGATTGGTATTGCTCATTCATCACTGATCAAACTTTGTATTAGTTGGGATAATGCTGGCTACTGTAACAGACCAAAATATATGGCCGAAAGAGAATATAAATTTACTTTCCATTCGTGTATAATCAATAGTCCATAGTATTTCTGGCCAGCAGGCAACTCTCTGCCACGTACTAATTCAGGGATCCAACTTCCATTTTGTAGTCTCCCGTTCCTCTAGCGCACTGTTATCTGCACCAATTGGTAGAAGGGAAAAGAGAGTAAGGAGGAGGACATAACCCATTTTTTAAAAACCTTGGTCCATAAATAGCACGTGTCACTTCTGCTTGCATCCCACCAGCTACCAGTTAGTCAGATGGCTGTACCTGGTTGCAAGTGAGGTGGGAAAAGCAGAGGAGTTCCGCTCCGAGGAGAAGAGGAAGGAGATTGGGGTAAACAACTCTCAGTCTCTCCCACACATGCCTATTATATACGAGGCCCAGCACTAGTCAATGAGGATACTTGGATATGTAAGATACTTCTTCTGCCCTAAAGGAGCTCCCCATCTAGTGGGTGAGACTACACTACAGGTACAGATAACTACAGTGTAGTGTAGAATCTGCTATCCATGAGAACAAAGCAATGAAGGCAAGCCAGTGCAAACATCGTACACATGTAATGGAGCAACTAACTCTGCCTGTAATGAAAGGGGGTCATGAAAGATCTTAATTATGCCAGTTCCATAAATGTTTACTGAAAAACTACTAAGAGCCGGGCACCTGTTCAGTTCAGGTTACTGGAGATACAGATATACTTCTAGCCCTCTAGGGGAGATGGATATACAACCAAATAAATTCAAATAAATAATTACCCACATAACTAGGAAATGGGAGAAGTATAGTGCGCATGCTTGGTGAGTTAAATGCTTTGGATTTGGAGTCAGGCATAGTTGGGTTTGAACTCTAGCTTTAACGCTGTCAGAGTCACTGTGTAACTCTGGGTGAGTTTTCCAACCTCTCTGAGCCTTTGTTCCTCATTTTAAAACAAAAATAACAACTGCTGGTATGGCAGTATGTAGTCTCAGGAGCCAGAAAGCCGGGCTCTTCTACATACTAACTTTGTGATCTTGGAAATTGACTTAACCATTCTGGACTTTAGTATCTTCATCTTTAGAAAAGGGTGGTTAGGGGCACCTGGGTGGCTCAGTCAGTTAAGTGTCTGACTTCGGCTCAGGTCATGATCTCGCAGTCAATGGGTTCGAGCCCTGCATCGGACTCTGTGCTGACCAGCTTAGAGCCTGGAGCCTGCTTCAGATTCTGTGTCTCCCTCTCTCTCTCTGCCCCTCCCCTGCTCATGCTCTGTCTCTCTCTCTCTCTCTCAAAAATAAATAAACATTATAACAATTAGAATGGGGTGGTTAATAGTACCAAATACAGTGGTAGGTATACATGAATTCAGAGAATAGAAGTGCCTGATAAATGAAAATTGCTCAATATGTGTTAGGTCACATCACTACCTACCTCACAGTTTGAAATGGACACTAGGGGTGCCTGGGTGGCTCAGATGGTTAAGCATCTGACTCTTGGTTTCAGTTCAGGTCATGATCTCATGGTTCTGTGAGTTCAAACCTTGCATCGGCCTCTATGCTGACAATGTGGAGCCTGCTTAGGATTCTCTCTCCCCAACCCCTTTCTGCCCCTCCCCCACTCATGCTGCCTGTCTCAAAAATAAATAAGTAAATAAATAAATAAATGGGGAAAAAAAGGAATGGACACTAAATGAGATAATGTTAGCACTTGGCAAATATTAAGTATTCAATCAATGGTCACAATTATTATTGTAAGTGATGAGCTGGAGGTAGGATGACCACAGTGTGCTAAAAAGAAGCTGCTGAGAAACCAGATGGAACAGAATAACTGAGGCAAGAATGCCTGGCCCGCAGGTTTATTCTCCACCCATCCTAAGACAGAGGAAGCAACAAAGGCCTGTGACGTTTGGAAAACAGTGCTTTCAGTTTCGGGTGGAAGGCTATTCATTTTCTTATTTGCCTTCTCTGCCTTTTCCATTGGTGAGGGTTCTGAGAATATGCCATAAAATTTAGGTGAAGGAAGGAAAGCATAAATAATTTTCTCCGGTAATGTAGGAGAAAGGTCTCTCTAAACACAGGATTCATTGGTAAAAGTTTCTAGAACCTTCCAAAATCCTGTCTTCTTTTATAGCATCCCGCAAGTCCAAAGTAATGAAATAAAGGCATGGTAATAGGTAAACACAATTACAGCACCCGGATAGCTCCTTGGCAGGCAGGGGGTGTTTGAGAGCATTGGCTGGGGTCTCATTTTCCATAATCGAGCCCAGCCCTGCTGTGATCACTATAGTATTATGACCTATGGGGCAAAGACGGTACCATACGTGATATTTCATTTTTGGGTAGCTGGGGGTAGTAATGAACCAGTTGCAGTCAAGTGAATTAATCTCCCCAGCTATTCAAAAACGAAACTTCATGTACAGCAATTTGTTCTTCATTGCCTTTTCCCCCACTGTAGCCTTTTCAAATTACTCTTCCTACAGAAGATGGAGAGAAAGAAAAAGAAAACTCAATGAAGAAAACATTTTAACCTTTGCTAAATGTTGATATCTTTCCTGATCGTCGATAATAATGGCAAACACATCCCATAGATATGCAGCTTAGAGTTCACACTGGTTCTATTGGCCTCATACCCAATTATGAATCTTAAAAAGTAGAATAAATATGTGAAGAGCTGGTATAACATAGTCTCCAGGGCCAATTTCATACAGTTTAAATTATCAATCGGTATTTATCCAAACTCCAAGGAGCATCCTAATCAATCTCACTCAGTAGAATCACTCAAATAATTATTGTGCATTTAATAAATAGAAGTTAATGATTAAAAACACATTATTGAGAATGAAAGACTCTGGCAAAGGTAGGTATAGACATATAACACAGCTGTTAATCCTCCATAAATTTGTTTTTAATAACACTGATGTTTTGGTTGCATATAATAACTATTTCATTAAATCTAAATTAAATGCATGGTTAAGCATATTTAAAACATGTAATGTGTTGCTAGCGTATTTCATTTTATATTTCCACACAGTTCTAATAATTTTCCGAATTCAAATTGACTAGGTGTAGGGAAATCCCTGGTCATTGATATGATACCTTCCTTCTGATATCATTAAGGGCTCCAGAAATTTAATATCTCTGAGTTCTAAACACATCACTAGTCAATCAGTGTGCGGGAAAGACAATGTGTTTATCTGCTGGAAAGAAATGCTCATGGACCCAAGCGAAAGGGGAAAAATGCTTTTAAAAAATAGTAAAATATGCATTTTGCTTTCTTAAAAAATAAAGCAAAGAATCTAATACTAAAAAAGCTATCTTGGAATAACAATCCAGAGTGCGTTGTTGTGCATGGTTTTTCATTTATGGATAGCAGGAGACATTAATATACTTGCCTATGGCTTGTGCATTACTATTCCCAGCTATGCAGAAATGGAACGTGATTTACAGCAACACATTCTTTGTTGCTGTTCCAACATACCTATTGTCTTCCCTGCATTCTGACTGGCTGGCGGGCTGAGAGAGGGGATGGTGCTGGACTGCACTCAATCATTATGGGTGTCTACAAATAGAGTAGGTGTATGTGAACTGGGATTTTTCAGCTTTGTATACCCAGCAAGCCAATCAGAGCACAGAAAGAACAATAGCTGAAGGTTTTACTGCTCTTTAAGTTTCCCACTGATTCCCATTGCGACTGATTATATCACAGAAGTTATATAAAAATCACATTAAATGCCAACTAAATCAAGACTTTTCATATCTTTTTTTCAAAGCAATGAAATTCAGGACAAACACTATACTATGCATGAAGATCACCACCTAGAGATCTAAACTCTTCATTCCAGACGTCGTATTTGAAAATGGAACTAGAGAAAAGTGTAGTTTATTCATTTTGTTATTTTCTGTGGTGCTTGCACTGCTGTTTTGAAAGCCCACCATAGGAGAGCTCAATTAAGAGCCTTCATAATTTTCACCAGTTAACTTTGATTAAATAGGCTGTCTTGGAAGGGCATTCAGTAAATTTAGGCTATAAATTACCTGCATTGAATTTTCAACTTTGAAATTCTGAAATATTAGGGCATGGACAGGCCATTTCTTTCAGACGGCTTGTACTTTACCAGCTGATTTGGAATAGATGTACATTTTATCAGAGCAAAGCACAGAGGCAAAAACTTCCTTCTGTGGGTTGGAACAACAGGTCCCTTGCAGCGTAGGTGGGTACAAAAGATACTCCTCTCCTTACTGTCAGCTGTATTAATACCAGTGTGGGATTGGAGGTTCCCTTTAACCACATCCCTTTAATTTACTCAGTTCTGGCTGGCTTTCCAGGTCATGTTAGTTGCCAAAGATTAGAGAAAGGGTGACGAGATGAATAGGTTCTCCCCAACATGCTGCTTCCTACCCAAGGACAAAATTCTTTACAAATAAGCGAGCCCTTCCCCACCGAGCAATTGGGGAAACCACACCTGTTTCAACTACAACCAGCAAACTGAGGAGTTGAACCCATTGAAGGAGATGGTTGGCCATAAGAGGCTCACCTCGCTCCTTCTTTCATTGTATTTTTAAGGATGAGGCTGAAAATCCAGTAAGATCTGCAAGTGTCTACACTATAAATTCTATGGAGCATAGTGGTGATGAGTTTTGGTTTCCTGCTATGTGACCTTAGGCAAGTTATATTGGCCTCAGAAACTCAGTTTTCCTTATTTCCTTAAATGGAATTAATAACAGTATTCATTTCATGAAGTTTTTGTGTAGATTCAATGAGATAGTACATGTAAGGCAATGGATGATACAGGGCCTGGCATGTGTAATCATCAATAAATGTTAGGTCTTAATACTATTAACATTTTAGTAATATGCATTTACATTGTTTAAAAACATGCATGTTTACTCCTCTTTCTCATTCTGACTTATTTCACACAGCATAATACCCTCTAGATCCATCCATGTTGTTGCAAATGGCGTATTACCCTTTTTTATGGCTGTGTAATATAATTACACTACACGTGGAATCAAAAAAAAAACCACCCCACAAATAAACAAAAAACAGAATCAGACCTGTAAACACAGAGAATAAACTGATGTTTGCCAGAGGGGAGGAGGTTGGAGGGATGGGCAAAATGAGTGAAGGGGAGTGGGAGATTCAGGCTTCCAGGTATGGAATGAATACGTCATGGGAATAAAGGCACAGCATAAGGAAGATAGTTAATGATATTGTAATAGTGTTTTATGGTGACAGATGGTAGCTACACTTGTGGGGAGCACAGCATAATGTATAAACTTGTCAAATCACTCTGTTGTACAACTGAAACTAATGGAACATTGTGTGTCAACCATGCTCAAAACCAAACCATACAAAATCAATAATTCGATGAGAACCAGAAAAAAGATGTATGTTTAATAAAAAGAGCCTGGGGTGGGGTGCCTGGGTGGCTCATTCGATTAAGCCGACTTCGGCTCAGGTCATGATTTCGAGGTTGGTGAGTCTGAGCCCCGCATCGGGCTCTGTGCTGACAGCTCACAGCATGGAGCCTTCTTCGGATTCCGTGTCTCCCTCTCTCTCTGCCCCTCCCCTGCTCGCACACTGTCTCTCTCTCTCCCTCAAATAAACATTTTTTAAAAATTAAAAAAAAAAAAACAGCTTAGGTGTGTAAGTGCTGCTTTTGACTTTTTAAACCTTTAATATCAGTTAATTAATTTTATCCAAACATCAATCTTGTAAGTTGGATGTAGAATTATTTTATCCTCCCTTGATTGCCAAGAGGGGTAAAATAAAGAAGAATTAAGTGGCTTGCCTAAGGCAGCACTAATGCAAGTACTAGAACCTATATCGTGACTCATTCACATCCATAACACGAGTGGGGTTTCCTCTGCAATGCAGAACTGTTTGCAGGTTTCAGTTAAGGATTATGACAGTGGTGACAGTGGTGAAGGTGGAAACGCGTTGGCTAGGGGAAGTGGCAGCATTTATATAGACATGGCCAACTTTCACTTCCAAAAAAAAAAAAAATAGTGTCAGCAGCATTCACACTTCTGAATATATTAGGTTTGTAAATCCAGGGTGCAAATTGTTTGTAGAATCTCAATTAAAGCCCTTATAATATTGTCATTCGTAATCAGCTCACTATGAAAACAGGGCTTCCAGAGGGCACCAAAATCATTTGAACTTGCGATCTGTGATAGATTTGAATATTCAGATAAGGTCAGCGGTCAGAGCAGAGGCGACAGTTTTGGTCAATAAACAGGTTTACTGAGACAAAATCTTTTTGTCTACATGGGAATGGCTTAGAGAAATTGGTTCTCAAGGGGGAATTAAAGATTAAATTCAGCTGCGTTGCCAATTTATTTGCAGGCCAAACAAGTGCGTGATGGAAATCTTTGTGGGGGAGGTACTGGCCCCGCAAGAAGCCCCTGTTGACAGAGCCAGAGGGGACTCCCAGGCAGCTGTCCAGACTACAGCGGAGACTGAGCTTGACGAAGGTCGAGTGGGTGGGGGTACAGAAAAAGCATCCCAGTGCCAGGCGGAGGCTATCCTATGTTAAGCCAGCCCAAGGGAGGGTGAAATCTCTGGGCTGCATTGTTTTACATTGATCCCCTGCTCTCCTCTTCCCCACCCTTAAAATTGTGTCTTGGCCAACAAGCCATTACAAACTTCTCTCTGGGAAGACACAGAGGAGACATTTCTCTCTGGTCTCATGCTAGGAAGATTTGTGTTTCTCCCCAGTGCCTAGTTTACCTTCAGGACTCTGTGAGCATTCACACTGTGCTCCCAAGAGCCGTAGTTGTCTTCTAGGCTACTTCAGGAGCCACTAAGACAGTTGGGAGAGAGAGTGAAGGGAGAAGAGGAAATGGGCTCTGAGGCGTGGATTCATGCTTCTATCCAGGGCAGCTCCGTTTTTTTTTTTAATTAATTAATTAATTTATTTATTTTTTAATTTTTTTAATGTTTTTTATTTTATTTTTGAGACAGAGACAGAGCATGAACGGGGGAGGGGCAGAGAGAGAGGGAGACACAGAATCGGAAGCAGGCTCCAGGCTCTGAGCCATCAGCCCAGAGCCCGACGCGGGGCTCGAACTGACGGACCGCGAGATCGTGACCTGAGCCGAAGTCGGACGCTTAACCGACTGAGCCACCCAGGCGCCCCCAGGGCAGCTCCGTTTTAATCTGTTTTCTGCATTTGCCTTACATTTTTTTTTTAATGTTTATTTTATTTTTTTGATAGAGAGAGAGAGAGAGAGAGAGACAAAGCATGAGCGGGGGAGGGGCAGAGAGACAAGGAGTCACAGAATCCGAAGCAGGCTCCAGGCTCTGAGCTGTCAGCAGAGTCCCACGTGGGGCTCAAACTCAGTAACAGTGAGATCATGACCCGAGCCGAAGTCAGACGCTTAACCGACTGAGCCACCCAGGCTCAGGTGCCCCTGCCTTAGATTATATTTGAAGGAAACATTCCATGGCCAACAAGAAGGTTTGGAAACCACTGATCTCACATCCAGCTGCCTCTGTGGCCCTTAGAATAAACTCTAACCCAGAGACTGAATGGCCTGTCCTTGCCTGTCTCTTCAGTTTCATTGTGTGCCACTTAGGCTTCTTCTACACAGATCTTCTTTCAGGCCCTGAAGTAAACCACAGTCTTTTCCAAGGTTGCTGACTGGAATTCTCCTTTCTCAACCCTTTGCCCATCTCTTCACTACGGAATCCATTGGGTTTATGTTCAGCTACAGACCACAGTGAAACTCAAAGAACAGTGGATTAAAATAAGAGACACTTGTATGCCTCTTAAGCAGAAGAGTGGGATAGGGAACCTAGAGTTCATCTTGCTTCTCCAGAGTGTCATTTCAGTTTCCATGTTTGCTCTCTGCCATCCTCAACATAAGCCCATCATCTTCAAGATCAGTTCATAGTCCAAAAGGCTAATGGGGCTTCAGCAATCAGTGGGAGAAAGTGGGGAGTGCAAAAGGATGCTTCTCCTAGCCACGGCTGCTTCTCTAAGCAGTTTCTGGAAGCTGACCCAGTATTTCAGTTTATGTTATTGGCCAGAATTTAGCCATGTGGTCACCTCCAGCTACAGGGAAGGTGGAAAATTAATGTTTTATTGGGGGAGCAATGTGCCTTGCTAAAGACTGAAGTTCTATTATTAAAAAAATTGTTATTAAGAAAGAAGAGGAGGGGCACCTGGGTGGCTCAGTTGGTTAAGCGTCTCTTGGTTTTGGCTCAGGTCATGATTTCACAGTTTGTGAGATAGAGTCCTGTATTGGGCTCTGTGCTGACAGTGCTGAGCCTACTTGGATTCTCTCTGCTTCTCTCCCTCTTTCAATGAAATAAAATAAAATAGGGGAAAATGGAAACAAGGAGGCAATTGAGGGAGGACTCAGGTTAAATTTCACTTCCCCCAGTCTAAAGTTTCATCTTCCCTAATATTCTCTCTTAGAATGCTACTTTTCCTTCATGGAATTTTCATAATTTATTACTATATGTCTAATTGTTTTTTAATATAAGTTATTGTCAAATTGGCTTAATTTTTAAAATATAATTTATTGTTAAATTGGCTTACTATATGTCTAATTGGTAAAATTTGTCAGCATAGCTGGATGGCAAATTCTCCAAGGGGAAAAACTGAGTCACTTTTTATCCTATGCTGTATAATCAGTGTCCAACAAAGTGCCCTTCATTTAATATGTGAAATAAATATTTGTCATATAAGCGAATGAATGAATGAATGATGTTTTCCTGATTATATTGGTTGTTAGAGAGTTCAGAGCCAAATTTGTGAATTAACTTCAAGAAATGTTCAGGAGTCCCTGGAGGGTGTTTATTTAGGGCACTAAGTTCACACTAGGCTCTCATTTTTTTACTCCTACTTTTGGTTTATTTTAATTTATTTAGTAAATTTGCCTACATTGCATGGATTATGTATTTTAGAGGCTCATCTTAATTCATTTAGAAATTAAGGAAAAGGGCATAGATAAATAAATAGTAAAGGATAGATAAAATTTAAGTATTCAGCAAGAATGCTATAAACAAAATTTTTTTAAGTGTGGGAGAAAAAAAGTCCAACAACAATAAAAGATAATAGACATCTCTTTCAGCATATTGCTTGATGGTCCCAGTTCTGGGATGCATTAATGTTAGTAAAAAATAATTAACTAGCCATAAAACAGGATGTTGTTTGAAAGTCACTAGTAAGCAGCAGGATCACATTTAGGAAGCTAAGGATGGTTAACCTTTGCCTGGGTTATAAAATGGCCCATTTGAGAACTGTTGTCACTGGATATATTACCTGGATATCAATTGGATTATTGAGTGAGAGGTTTTACATGATGTTTAGTATGATGATATATATCTGGTTACAAACTGTTTATGACAAGTGGAAAAGCCAATAAAAGATTAATGCAGATTTAAATAGATTTTTCTTCTTTACTTGAGTCGTGGTTAATTTATGCATCTATAACTCAGTACCTGTATATTTAAAAGAGATGCTAGTTTATTATTCGTAATGAAGACAGACGGCTGTTGAATATGTAAGTGAAATTGTAATGCTGACATTGGAGCTGCTTTTTAAAGGGGATTTTCAGTTCACTGAGATTTTTCATTGGAATTTTTATTTGGTGCAAACTTTGACAACTGAACCTTAGTTTAGTTTGGCAATGTTACAGATCACAAGAGAAGTCACTCTCATGAACTTGCAAGAAATTAAATTGCAAATAAATTGTATTTCCTTGAAATTGCAACTTCTCTTTGATTTGTCAGAAAATACACACCCTGGGGTAATCATTTTTCTTTAGATTTTTTTTTTTTTTACCTAAAAGTAAGTTTTCCTTATTGTCTTTAAATTATTTCACTGATATTAGTTTGAAAGTCTGTGGACAGGGACATCTGTCTCTTAGGTTTCTTTTGCATTTCTCGTAGTGCTTAGCACATGTTAGGTGCATGGTAGTGGCTTGATAAATTCTTAGAGTTTGATTGAATTTCTTTCCTTCCTTCCTTCCTTTTTCCTCCCTCCCTCCTTTTTTTCCTCCCTCCTCCCAAGCCTTCCTCCCACCCTGCCTCCCTGCTTTCCTTCCTTCAACGAGCATTAATTGAGTAGCTACTATATTCTGGGCTCCTTGCAGGAAATTAGGATATGAAGATGAATAAGATGTGGGTCTCACCTCTTAGGTTAAGTAAAGGTTGAGGAACTGGTATGTCATGATATGGATGATGGTGAGATCAGAACTGAAGCTTTCCTTGCCCAGTATGCATGACATGGTATCACTCTGTGAAAATTAAGGGGATTCAATGAGAAGACACTTTCCCACCATGGATGCTACCTCTTGGTGGTTAGCTGAGAGAAGCAATGTAGGGAAAATGACCTGTAAACTATAAAGTGCTGTACAAATATATAATTATCATAAGCTATGTCCATGTCAATCCTTCCCACCATGAAATTATTAGCAGGTACTTTATCTTATTCACCTCTTCATTTTCAGCACATTACAGGCATACATATTAAGTACTCAATAAGTATAAGCTTGGGTAAAATATTGATTTATTTTTTTACTATTATAATCATCATTACCCATGAGGTTTAACTTGTATCTTGCTGTTTTGTTTAATCAGGGTACCAATTTAAGAAACCCAAGGTTTTCTTTTTTTTAAGTTTTTGTTTTAATTCTAGTTAACATACATTTTAGGTGTACAATATAGTGATTCAGCACTTTTTTTTTAAAGTTTTTATTTATTTATTTGAGAGAGACAGAGATAGTGTGAGTGGGGAAGGGGCTGAGAGAGAGAGAGGGGAGAGAGAATCCCAAGGAGGCTCTGAGCTGCCAGCTCAAAGCAGGAGGGGGGGTCAAACTCACAAAATCGTGAGATCATGACCTGAGCCGAAAAATGAGTCAGACGCTACACCAACTGTGCCATCCAGGCACCCTATCAACACTTGTATACATCACCGGGTGCTCATCACCACAAGGGCACTCTTTAATCCCCATCACCTATTTAACCCAAGCCCCCGTTCCCCTCACACCATCTATTTGTTCTCTACAGTTAAGAATCTGTAAGAAACTCAAGGTTATCCTCAATTTGTGAGTGTTGATTACCCTGGGGTGCCCACTGGAACCACCTATAGGGGTTTAGTGAAAGTTCCTTTGCCCTTCACTTGAACCCTAGCTCAGAGGTAGAGAAAACAGACTATAAACAAAACACAACAAAACAAACACAAATACAATAGAAACCACTTGTGGTTGACTAGACTTGGTCAGAGCTGATGAAAACTATTAGGCCACTTAATTCTGTGATTTTACCTCCTTTCAAATAATGAGCTATTACAGTTTTCCATATAACATCAAGCTTCGTTGTATTTACATGGAAAATGGGGCTATAAAAGGAAAATACCTGCCTTTGTTTTGAATTCTTCAAAGCCCTACGGTCTTGTCACAGGGCTCCTATTTGGTGTTGCTTGATCAGATGATCTTTCCTCATATGAACTGTGGACAGGCACAGTGATAGATGCTTTATACACGTGATCTTCTTAATTTAATCCTGTAGAAACACTTGTGAGGTTGGTATTATTATCGCGCCATTTTACAGATGAAAACACTGAGGCTCAGAAAGGCTTGCACAGGGTTATAAAGCGCTTTAACCGTATAAGTAGAATTGAAATCTCTGTCTCTGAAACCAGATTCTTTATTATCATTATTTTAACATATGCTTTTTTGTCTTGTTTTTTTTTTTTTGCTTTCTTATTTCTTATTAAAATTTCCATCTCAGCTTTTACTTTGACTATTTACAAGCATACAAAAAATTTTCAAGGTAAAGTAATGGGCATCCATAGCCCCTCCATGTAAATAAAGAACATTTTACCACATTTGCTCTCTCTCTTTACATGCATACGCGTGTGCTTATACACACACACACACACACACACACACACACACACACACTTCTCACTTTTTTTCCTGAGTCATTTGAATGTAATTGTGGAGATGATGATGACACTTCATCCCTAAATATTTCAGCAGGCAACTCTCAGGAGGAAGGACATTCTTTCATATAACTCACAATAACAATACCATCATCCTAGCTAAAAAAAATGTTTAAGTGACAGAAATTTCATAATATCATTTAACATCCAGCCCATGTTAAAATCTCTCCAACTCTAAAATGTCTTTTATGTCTGTAAAACATGTGTTTGTACCTATTACACTATGTTGTGCCTTAGATTTGGCCTTCCGGGGATTTCCAAGGAAACAAGGCCAAAGCCACACCATGGGCAGGTTGTTAGGTGATGATAGATTCCTACCTCTTAGTCCAAGGGCCTTCTCCTCTTCTTTCTCCTTCTTTTCCTCCCTCTCCTTCATTTCTTTTTGGCTTTATTCTACCTAATTTTTGATAGCATCTAAAATATCAAATAATACTTATTCATGAAATACTACTTGAGATGCTTTTTATGCCTGCATTTAAAAAAATATTATTTTCCTTATGAAAATCATACATTCTAATTGGAGAAAATTTAGAAAACTCATAAAGTAGAAGGAACTATTTTAAAAAATCTATTATATTTCTTCCATCCATACCTAATCACATATGCATTTGCTTCCAGTTTTTTCTGTGCACAGAATGCTTTAAAAACAATTATGATAATATACACATATAATTTTGCACTGTTCTTTTTTTCCCCTCTAAATATTGAAACAAACATACTTATTGCATAGTGGTTAATAACATGAATTTGGGGATGCCTGGGTTGCTCATTTGATTGAGCATCTGACTCTTGATTTTGGTTCAGGTCATGATCCCAGGGTTATGGAACTGAGCCCCACATTGGGCTCTGCTCTAAGCATGGAGCCTGCTTAAGATTCTCTCTCCCTCTCTCTCTACCCCTCTTCTGGTTGTGCTCTCTCTCTCTCTCTCAAATAAGTAAATAAAAAAGAACATGGGTTTGAAGTCAGACAGTAGGGGTGCTGCTTATTACTAGCTGTGTGACCCTGGGTAATCATAGAACTCATTACCCAAATGGGAATACATGAGAGTAAAAGGGGGTGCTGCTCATAATTAGTTCAAGACATCAGACACAAGGTAAGACTGTCCAAGAATTTATGGTTATCCCATCTTGGCAAGTTGCCCAATGCTTAAGGCTCAGTTTCCTCATCTAACAAAAGACAATGACACTCAAATGCAATAATTGAAAAAGAGTGTAACTTAGTGTGCAATAAATGTTAGCATTATTTTGGTCTTTATAAACATCATCTTTTATGGTGATGCAATACTCCTCTAGAAGATGCATCACAGGGGGCACCTGGGTGCCTCAGTCAGTTGAGCATCAACTCTTTTTTTTTTTTGAGAGAGAGAGAGAGAGAGACAGAGTATGAGTGAGGGAAGGCCAGAGAGAGAGGGAGACAGAATCTGAAGCAGGCTCCAGGCTCTGAGCTATCAGTATGGAGCCTGATGTGGGGCTCAAACTCATGAACCACAAGATCATGACCTGAGCTGAAGTTGGATACTTAACCGACAAAGCCACCCGGGCACCCAGAGTGGCCGACTTTTGATTTCAGCTCAGGTCATGATCCTGAGGGTTGTGGAATCATTGAGTCCAATGTCAGGCTCTGTGCTGAATGTGGAGCCTGCTTGAGATTCTCTCTCTCTCTCTCTCTCTCTCTCTCTCTCTCTCTCTCTCCCTTCCTCCCTCTCTTAAAAAAAATAAAAGATACATCACAGTTCATGTCCTATTTGGGGGCATCTTTTGCAGGGTTCTGGAGCTTCTCCCTCTACTCCTATCTCCAGTTCTCCACATTCCCCTGACAGATTGAGCCCAGGATCTTGCTCCCCATTGGTCATCACTGAGACTCTTGTGATATACCCACTTGTAATAGGGATGGCCTTGGTTTATCACCATTTCAGAGTACAAATCCTGAGTCATACCTTTAGAAAATGATGGAGTAGACAGACAAGTCTCCTCTGTTTATCCCCATGCTTATCACAATTTCTATCTATTCAGAAGTCTTGTGATAATGGCAATTACTTCAAAGAAAACACCACAACAAAGAAGACAATCACGAACAACTTTTTTTCAGAGAGAATCACAAAAATTACTACTCTGTACAAAGGCTTTCATAAGCAAGGCAAAGGCATAATAGAATGAGAGATAGACTGGCACTCAGGATTCCCTACTAATCTACTCTTTCCCCTAAAGAAATCAGTTCCAGGGCCCCAGAGAATGGAATCTATGTTCAACAGCCAGACCTCTGAGATTAACCTTTTACACTCCTCGTCCAGCCAGCAATGACTCCCGCGGAAACAAGGTTCATCACCTGTTGCTGGGTCCCTCCCTGAAAGAGGGGTTGTCAGTAAGACTTCTCTCTTTAAAACTACACACATACTATATCTGTGAGCACACACATATCTATATAATACATATATATCTTTACACACACATATATACACATACACATACAATATCTACACACATCACACAGTATCTTTGACAAATCTTTCTATATTTACGAAATATAAAATCCTAGAGGGCAGAGATGATATTATAATCATCATTTTATCTCCATTGCCTGAGCCAAGACATGACACTGAATATCCTCAATAAATATTTGTCAAATAATGAATGCATCAGTGAAGAAAGGAAGGAAAGAACCTGTCTGAGGATGGACACCTTTACTAAGATCTTCCAGCTGGTTATGATCATGTTGATGATGACCATGGTGCTTTTAATCAGAGAATACTGTTTGGAAAACAACAGGATTCAGTGTCCTCTTTTCCCATTGGGATAAACTGTGTTCTACAAATGCCATTCCAAATACAGCACATGATGCATAACCAATACTAACACATGCCATTTGAAGCTTTAACAAGACAGTCCTCCTTCAAATTTATAACAGTCTATGTTTAAAAACCTGACAAAACCAAAATGTGTTCTCCATAAATTATAGTGGCACCATTCCTGCTGCTGAAGTGAAGGTTGTGTCAGCATTTCCATTATTCTGTGGATCGCTGTGTTTCAGGGCTTTAGTTCTTGGCTATAAAAATGTACCTTGGGTTTAAAACTGGCAAGGAACACCTCAGCCTTGGAACAAATTTGTTTCACCAAATTTTGAGAGCAAAGCCTATTTGTTTATATCCCCCTTTGTCAATGACTTCAACGAAGAGAAAACATCCATGAATTTAATTTCCAATTTCATCTCTTTTTTTTTTTTTTTTAAGACTGATAGTTTCAGATCTTTACTGAACAATGGTAAAGTCTTGTTTTTCAAGTTGGGGAAAAATTTAGTAAGGTTTCTTTTTAAAGAAAGACATTGTTCTGGAACAAGCCACCCTGTTCCTCCTCATTCTGATTTCATTAAGAAGGGTTAACAATGGTTTTATTTTGACATGGGCAAATCAGATGGTTACGGTTGGTGGTGAAATTTGATTATCTGATTAGGTTAATAACCTCTCAACAACAGACTTTATTCTGCAGCTATTTGTTAGGTATAATTTCCCATTGGCTTCCTGGAGAAATCATTTAGTATAACTTCATACAGTTAATTACATTTCTTTACTTTCATTTAAGCAAGTATTTATTTGTGGTCCCTTGGGCAAGTAACATTTTTCAGTATGGTTCTTGCTAGTGTTATCAGAAAGTCAATTTTTAAAAAGGGAGCTACAACTACCAATTTAGTAACATAAAACATTTAAATGGCTTTAAGGTTCTGATGCTCACCTACATGAGCTATAGCTTCCCTTAAAATCAGAAGTTACTTATCTCAAGTTTTATTGATTCTTGAGTTTTACATGTAGATGCATGTGTATACATTCACCTTAATTACATTGTTTGGCTTTTCTCAGTAAACCCCTGTGCTACCCAATCACAGGGCAGGGTGGGAAGGGACAGAACTTATCCCCAGCAGTTGAGGACTTCCCAAAGAAGGCAATACCTGAGCAGAACCCAAAGCTTGCTTAGGAGATAGCTAGGCTTTGGAATGGAAAAATGCATCTTAAATGAAGAAGACAGGAGATACTCTTTTTTTTTTAATTTTTTCATGTTTATTTATTTTGAGAGAGAAAGAGAGCACAAGCATAGAAGGGACAGAGAGAGAGAGAGAGAGAGAGAGAAAGAGAGAGAAAGAATCCCAAGTAGGCTCCACACTGTCAGCACAGAGCCCAATGTGGGGCTCAACTCACGAATTGCGAGATCTTGACCTGAACTGAAACTAAGAGCTGGGTGCTTAACCTACTGAGCCACACAAGCACCCTGACTGGAGACACTCTTAAATAAAAGGTCAAAAAAGTGTCACGAAGTAATTTATTTTCTAGGTTGAAGCAAAACATACAGTTTTGAGGTGGAAAGGAAAATGCAAATTCATGGTTTTCTATGGAACCACTAGAATGAATATTGTTTTTTAAAATCAGGACTTCTGTGCTGCTGAGATCATTATGGAAGCAACAGTAGCAGGTGGCCTGGGCATGTAAGGATTCTCACTCTCAGCAGAGAATGTTGCTGCCACTCAAAGTCACCAGGGGCTGGAAGAGCTCCTGCTGAGACCCACATCATCTAACAACACACATGCTTAGAACAGGGAAACGTGCATTTTCAAGAGAGGGAGAGACAAACCTTTTGTTTAGCTAATTGGCATGACAGAGTGTGGGATACATGTGCTCCTGGAAGAAAGGTGTCAGGTGTCTGGGGCCCCAAATCCTCAGCCCAGGTGATCCATCAGAGGACGGTCTCAGTGGCAGCTATTTTTATCAGGGAAGGGGTGCTAATATTTCCTTTGCATTTAAAAAATAAGAGAAATTGTGTTGAATTGGGAAAAGTTTGCTAGAAGTTTCAAAAGGGACTATATGCAATATATACATGATATTACAATGTATATAATCATAGTAAAGCAAAGGTCTCAAGAGGATTAAGCTGTTCAAATCAGGACAACTTTAGTGTCCTTAGCACCACCTTCCAAAGTATAATGTGGAATGATTTCTCATGCCAAGTTCTGGAGGGTTGAATAATAAGGGACGGATGGTAATCACCACCTGGGAAAGGAACTGAGACAACAAATGTAAAAAGTTTAGCAGGTGCTCCCCACAAGGGAGGAGAGTCAATGAGAGCTGTGTTCTCTCTGACCAGCACTGATAAGGGCTGACAGCCCCAGGCTGTCTTGCCTCTTCCCCATGAGAGGTGAGAGGGCCTGAGAAAGGGAGCCAGCTGCTTTCACTTGCTCCCAGGCCTCACTGTTCCAGAGTGGCCAAGCCCACTTCTTGAAATAATCAGCTGCCAGACCTCTGGGGTAGCAGGAAAGGGAGAGGCCTCCTGGCCCCACATTCGAGGAGCTGTGTCACTGACCTGACCACTAGGAGGCAGTATCACATTGTCTAATCCACTGGTGGCCTCACCCAGGTGTCTTGGGTAACTTCTAAAAAGAATCTGCTCAGGGTCCAAGAGTAACCCACCACTTCGGTTCATCATAGATAAAGAGTTTGCTTTCAAATTTTGACTCTACCACTTACTATCTGTAGGATCCTGGGAAAGTCCCTAAACTTTGTGGGCCTCAGTTACCTCATCTGTAGAATGGGGAGAGTGATATCTGCCCCTCAGGGTTGTTGTGAGAATTAGAAATGATAGCCAGCACTCAACAGGCCCTTGGTAAATAACAGCTATTTTTATGTGTGAAATGGACCGTCCCATCAATGTCCCTAAATCCTCTCCACCCACACACCACTTGGGCAGATAAAATCCAGTTTGGACAGCTCAGGGGAAAACAGAGTTGGAAACATGAGCCCCTGTTAAGAAGCCCCCAGCTGCTCACTTTGGAACACGCTGAAAGAGATGGAGGGAAGCAGCAGGGGGCTCCATGCCAACCGCCTGGCAGGACCCCGCCTGAAGAATAGCGATCTCTGCCCTCCTTTGGAAAATAGAATTGTGTGTCCTTAACCCTCTCTGTGGGAGAAGGCACGAGAATTGGGCCCAGAGGAGAACGTGAGTCTTGGGTTCTCTGCTGAGTCTCTGAACAACCAAGGGTCTCTCAGGAGTGGAGGAGGGGAGTGGGAGACCTTTGAAGAGAAAGATCCAGAGGGTGTATGTAGGTGGCCATTTGACCGCTTCTCCCTAAGGTCAGCCGCCTGAGGCTGTCCACACTGGCAGCTGCTGCTCTGCTGTCTAACAAGTGTTAGGGCCCAAAGAGACCAGAAGAGACTCCGGCCTAATGGTGCCCACAGATGAATTCTATCTGACCTGTGTTTCCAGACTTTGTTACAGCTAGGGCTCCACATCAGGATCTGGAAGACAGCCTGTGCCTCGCTTTGCCTTTCAAAACACTACCGATTTCAAATCCCAAACCCAGACTATAAAGAAACAAGAAATGCAGTGTTTCATATCCTGGTCTCTGAAGGACAAGAGGTGTCCAGAGGACAGTGGCATGGAAGGCGAGTGAGCCAGCCCTCCCATCCACTACAGGCACCAACATCTAAGAGATCAGGAATTTCACAGAAAAATCTAGATTTTTCAGCTTTTCTTGATGCTGCACTGGGCTGTGCCTTTGGATAGGGATTTGCTCCCCTGTGTCCCATCGGCCCCACCTGCTAGGCTTCTGCTAGGCCCTTGAAGGCAATGGAGTTTCAAAACCCCACCTTAGAGACTGTCCGGGACCCCAGACGCTGCAGATTGCCTGGTCTGACTTCCCACCTTACAGATAAAGAAAGGTGAAGGGACATGCTCTGGGTCCCAGGGCCCGTAGGTGGCAGACGGGAGTGTGGAGCTCATGCTTCCAAATCCCTGGCGCCCTCCTGTTTCACCATGTTGTTCTGCCTTCACTCCATGTTACAGAAACCCTGGTCTGCATCAGGGAGACCGAGTGTAGAACTGAATGCACCTTCTTTCCCATCAAGCTTGGCAAGACTACCCTTTGGGATGGCTACACAGTATCCAATCGGTGGTCCTGAGTTTTCAAACAACAGTTTAATTATGTTCTTTATTCTCTGGCTTAAAAGGCAGGGAAGAGTGTAACATATTCCCCACAAAACCATTAACATTTACGAAAAAAGTTTTAATGCTATCAGGAAAATTAGGCTCTCTAGAATGATTCACTCCCTGAGAGCTTTAGATGGCCAAGGTTTGACTAAAATTACACGTATCTGGAGAGCACCTTTAACTTACCCAAAGCATCTTCGTGGGTAGCAGTGGATTGAGATCTTTTTTATTTTTTTATTTTTGTGTTTAAATCATGTAATTCTCCTTCAAATGAGATCTTACTTGAAAACCCAATGTATAAAAGAGATCAAAGCAGACCATTCTGGGTGAAGCTGGGCTGGGGGACTTTGGATCCTGCCCATGTATCCTATCTCTTCCCTAACCCACCAATACCCACCTTTGGAGGCACTGCCACCCAGACAGGCCAGGGCTCCTTAATGTTTGCTCTCTTTCATCAGTTACAGGATTACCAGGCATGTCAGGTAAAATGCAGACTCCCCAACCCCATACTGACACACGGATTTAGAACCTCTTAGTGGAGGCCATGGAACCTGCATTTTAACAAGCCCACTGGGGGGGCGGATTTTTACCTGCCCCGAAGCTTGAGAAACTCCATCCTGGGGTTCCAGGGAACACCATTTGTAAATGCACTCATTCTCTTTATATCAGTCCCGTGACAGGTTGAGCAGGTGTTGCCTTGATTTTACAGTTGACATTAGACTTGCCCAAGCTTGCACACCAGCCCCACATTCTTCCATCAGGCAGCCCTTTGTGTATGGACAGAGTTGAGGTAAGCCTGTAGTGCTGTGAGTCCAGGTCCACATTCTATCAAGGGTGGTAATTCCCCGCCCCACCCCCCCACAAACGCCCCCGCGGGCGATACCGCTAACTTGTCTCCAGCCTTTTCCCTGCCCTTCTCAGGGAAAGGGAGATGTGTTACACAAAGGATAGGGCTTGTCAGCCAGATGGCTCGGGATTTGAATTCTGACCCTTCTGTTTACCAGTCAAAAGGCTCAGTTGTAAGCATTGGAAAGGATTGTAAATGGCCCTGTAGGGTGTCTAATGCCCAGTGCTTCATAAAATGGGAGCTGTTATTCCTGCTGCTCTTAAAGGGTGACCTCCTGCGCAGAGGGGCTCACTGAGGCAGTCACCTCTAGCACCGCTCTGGGTCGGAGCGTGTGTGAGCAGACTAGGTCGTCCGCAGCAGCAAGGCCTCGCCCGCCGGCGGTGTAAACACTCGGCGGGACGCCTGGGGTCCTGCCTGCACCGCTAACCCACATGTCCCCGGTCTAGGGCGCAGTTTTCCAGGAGAAAGCGCGGTCTCCGAGAACCGAAGGGGGATTAGTTTTCCTCCGGCGGTTTCGACCTCCGCCCTCCCCCAGGGAGACCTTTGTTTTGTAGATGGCTCTTTTCCCTCGAAGCTTCTTCAGACGGAATCTCTGTCGCCTGTTGAAAAGAGCTTCTCCAGCGGGAAGGGAATCCCCAATGCCTCTGCATGGCCCCAGGCGGCAGAGTCAATGGGACCCAGGTTCACGCCTGTCTTTCTACTTCCCCTAATCCCCTCTGAGGAGGTGGCCCAGCCCCTGCCTCGTGGTCCCTAGCAGAATGCTAACTATGGAAGGCTCAGGGCAGTGGTCCAAGCGGCTTCTACAGCCCAGTGGCCACACTCCTTGCAATTGCATCCTCACTAGTTCAGAGCAGTGCGGAAACCTTTTGGATGGACAGCATGGGCTGGAGGACAGGTGTCTGCGTCTGAGACCTGGTCAGAAGATGTCTAAGATAGCAGTGCTCAGAGAGTAGGCCACTCCCAGACTTTAGAGACATTTGGGCCAGTGGGAACCTGAGAGAAAAGCCATCTCCTGAAAAAGGGGGGGGGGGCCTTCTGGCTACCAGTCAAGAGAGGGCCTGACTTGAAGGAGGGAAGAAAAAAGGGAGATGACCCTGAAGGCCCCCTTGTCCATTGGGGGTGGGGGTGGGGGTCAGGCTTGTCCCTGTAACAGGAAACTGACCAGGCACTTTCTTACTCTCTGTCTGCAGGAGTGTGGCCTGGCACCTGTTGGGATCACCTCTCCAGTCCTCCACCCCCACATGTACCCACTGCTTCCCTCATCAAACCTCCAATAGTGCCCTTCTCTTCTTTCTGTCACCTCCACCTTCCTTTTCCTCGAGAACTCAACCCATTCACTGAACTCAGCCTCTGGGGTGACCCCACAGGAAGCAAAGCCCTCTCTTGTCCCTGCTCTTAACCTCTTCCCTGTTCCTAGCACTCTTCCAAGTTATAGCCTGTTTACGTTGTTTCGGAACTCTTTTTATGTGTGTCTGTTGATCATCCTATACTGAACTTCTGACCTTATTATTTCCGTATTTCCAATGTCTACTATAGAGCCTGGCACACAGGAGGAACTTGGTATGTTTGATGGATTGTGTGTGTGATGGAACGTCTTGAGGGCAAAGGCAGTGTGGAATTTCAAAAATTTCAAGAGGAGCAAGAGTTGGACATTGATTTTGTCATGTAAAATCCATGTGAACATATTCTTCCACCATTAATACTGACATCCTAATCTGTTATTATTCTCCTGTCTCCATCTTTTTTTTTTAACAGGCCTGGCAACCAAATGAGGTTAAGTGACTGCTTGTAAGTAGCAGCCTCAGGATTTGAACCTGGGTTAGTCTGAACCCAGAACCTAAGTTAGTAACTGCTGCTCTGCTAAACTCTTCTGATTAGGGTGGTATTTTATTAGAGGTCCAACTATTCTTAGTTATTTAGAATGATTATATTTTCTTTGAAACAAATTAAGGTGCTTTTTGTTGTTGTTAATATGGTAACTCTATGTGACACTTGGGAAATCCAATCGTGAAAACCCATGTCTGTGGAAATTCGTGACTCTTTGAAGTTAGATGGATGTGGATTCAAGTTGTGGCTTAGGAGTTCTATGATCTCTGGCAAGCCCTTTGCCCCTCAGTCTTTTTACCTATAGAATTGGTACAATAGTACCCCCCTTGTTGGACTACAGGCAGGATTTGAGATCATAAATACAGGACACTTGGAATGCTCTCCATTAATAGCAGCTTTTGTTATTATCAGCAGGACTCAGATCATTTCTGCAAAAAGTCTCTGGTGAATCCTTCCTCTTTTTGTGAAGCGGAAAGTTTGTTTCTACAGTTTGTGGTCACTGCTTTCGAGGCAGGCTGCAGAGGAGACTGGCCACTGGCCCCCAGCTTCTCTGTTACAGCATTTTCTCTCCTCTCTAACACAACAGGCTGCATGAGCCAGAGGCGGGCAAGACCATCATCTTCCACATTTGTCATCAGACTTGATGGATAGTATTCCCAAGTTAATGCCATAAATGCTGTTTGGAAATTACAAGTCTATGCTGCTGGTGGTCCAGCCGAAAAAAGAATTAATTTATAATCATGAATATAAATTTCATAGATAGTATTATTGTCATGCAGGGTTTGAGTTATGGTACGTATGGGGAGTGGCTTGTAGAACAGAAAACTATGTCGCTATAACTCAGTGTAATTCCAATGACAATAGTTATATCTATCACTTTGTTATAAATCAATCGATATCCTGTATTAAGTGAACAGGACTTACCTCCCCAACCGCACAGGGTGGGTTGTTGAAGGTGTGGCCAGTGCTGACTCATGTCGATGGGAAGGCAGAGAAGAGGTGCTTCGGGAAATTCTTCATGAACTCCAAACGGCTTGGTCCACTGGACAACGTGACCCTAGCTATAAGCATTAAAAAAAATAAATGACATACCCAGGGCTTTAAAGATACGCCTTTTGCTTGCATTTTGTCTAAAAGGACTGCTTTCAGAATGGGGAATTATTTACTAATTGCAGACAGGACTCTGATTGAAACAGCATCAATCCTGGAAGAGCCGGTGTGCATTTGAAGGCCTCTCTAAATGCCATGAATTAGGTAGTATATCTTTCCTGTTAATCTATATTGGTTCCCTCCCAAAGGCAATTGACCCTGGGGAAAGGTAAAACAGAAAGAATCTGAGTACCACTGAGCCAGCATGTAACTGGCTTTGAAAGTGCACTGCTGGGGAGGAGAATGCCGAAATATCACAGGGAGCAGTAGCTTGAGGAGAAAAGAAGATGGTTTGAAGTCAGTGGAAAGTAATTTTGCCAAGTGCAGAGTTATCTAGTTAACCTATTGTTCAACATAATGAAAAAGCAGGGCTATTCTGGAGTGTGTTACAGTATGTAGTTTGTCAATTACCCAATAAGGGGGCAGTGTTCATTCAGCCAGAATTGAGGGCATTACCCATACTATTTTATTACTATTAAGCCTCAACTTGGCATATTTTTATATAGACTATAGGGTGTTTAATAGCCATGCAAAACTAGGACTTTCTTCATCCTTTCTGGCCTAAGTCCATTGTCAGTGGGCTACATTAGATTTTGTCCATGCAATTAGGGTATTACAATATGCAGTATTTACACTTATAAAGTGATGCTCCCTTAAAAATTGTGGTGGTCCCTTAACTTAAAAAAAGGTAGGAACCAGTGAACAGCAAGTAAGAAAAACAGCCTCGGAGGTGAGGGTAGCTGCTTACTAAAAATCTAGAAGGCACCTTATGGTCTGTGTAAAACAAACAAACAAACAAAAACAAAAAAACAAAACAAAAACCCCTGCATTTAAAGTCTGCTGTAAACATCCTGAAATCATTGTTGCACTGTATGCTAACCAACTTGGATGTAAATTAAAAAATAAATAAATTTTTAAAAAAAAAGTCTGCTGTAAACACCTAAAAATCTCCTTCATCCCTATGGCGTCCCTGCATTTAATAGAATTGAGGGTGTATTTTAAAAGCCTCTTAAGAAAAAACTGTGTTAAATCACATTAGCATATAAGCAACTTAAAATCATCATTATTTTAAAATGTAGTTTTAAATTTTTATTTTTAATCTAGGAAGTCCTTATTAAGGTTGGTCAACCGTCTCATTTACAAATATCATCCCAGAGCATACTTAACACACAACTGGTGTTAATTATTGGGAGTTCTACAAGCTGTATAAATTTTAAAATGCCTATAATCTGAATTCTTCTGTTTTGAAGAACATGGTATAAATTTCCATAATAAAGCATTTCTGCCCTTGTGCCTGTGGTAGGCTATTCAGTGGTGTCAAATATTTTTTGACTTTGATAAAAATGTACTGAGGGTCAAGACCATGTCTTAATAGTTCACACTTCTATTTAATAACCTGCTTCTATGTCAGAAGACACCCCCATCCTATTGCAGTTCTTGGAAGTATTATGCACTGCCATCCCGTCTCTGGATGCTCATCAGCCATGTCCATGTTATTCCATATTCGGTCCCTTCCAGAGAAAGGCTAAAGGAGACAGAGGGTACGGATCTTGTTAGGTGCAGCCTCTGACACTATCACTATCAATTGTCTTTTGCTGGGGCTGATCATCACCTCAATTATCTAGTGTCCAGCCTACCTGATAGGTTTTTGCAAACTATAACTCTTCTGTCGATGAGCATGGAATAATGACAGCCAGGGGCAAATGGACAGAATACAAAAGAGATAAACCCAGAAGTAAAATACATAAGTCTATCTCTGCAGAAAGACATACAATATGTTTTTGGTACCAAACAATTCAACATAATATATAACCAGCGGTTTCTTTGCAGACTTATTGAGATTATGCTAATATGCTAAGTAAATTAAATAGAACGGTTGGTTTAAATATTTTCCCCCATTTTATCTTTTCAATGGAAATATACTAAGTATTTAAAAATATTGCGATATGCCAAGTGAACATAAATACATAGAATTTTTCCTCAAATCATTACATTTGCAATTAATAGTAAAAACAATTTTAAAATTAAATAGGGATCCCTTACTTAAGGGAAGGTATATTTTTCTAAATGATTCCAATTGAAATTCAATTTCAAATTGAAATCATGAATCAAGGAGAAGAGTAAAATACACTGGTAAAGTATGCTGAGGCATCACAGCACTACATATTTTTAGCCATACACAGTTCCACATAACATGAGAAAATAGATTTTAGTACAATATTAATTGAAGTTTTGCCAGTGTGTGGTTCAGGAGGTTAATTTGAAAAGAATACATAACCAATATATTTATAGCATTTAAATAAATTAAAATTACACTTCACACATCAATAACGCAGCTGTTAAATAATATTTTTATTCTATGTAAATCCCATCCATTCATCTCGGTTGTATAATAAATGACCATAATTACGGCGCTTCATTGGGAGGAAGGTCATTGGTAATCCTGTAATTCCTCATTGGTGTAAAGAGAGAAAACAGAACTGTTTGTGATGAATGTATTCAACCTTTTGCATACTTTGGTACTTTGGACCATGCATTAAAATGCAGTCAGAAATTAAGTTCTTCACTTCCACAGCATTTTTAATCTGCTGTGGTTTTTTTTTTTCTTCTTTTTTTTCTGGTAACTAAAGCCTTCTTGAAGTGCTTCCTTGGCTATTTCTTTTTCCTCTGGATGCAGATGTGTTGTGTGTGTGTGCGTGTGTGTGTAACACACATGTATATAACACATGTGTATACTCAAGAGCATGTCTGCTAAATTCACACTGTCCTTATGTCACATAAACCCATATTGGAAATCTTTTCTGTAGAAATAATCTTAATTTTCAATGTTTCATTTTACTTACGAGGAGAAACATGGTCTTCACGTTCCCCTCCACTGTGGCATTATAAACGTGAACTAAAGTTCTCAACCTCGTTTCTAGATGAGCTCTTCCCTTGGCAGATCTCTATTTTCAGGTCACCAGGGAAGGCATTCAGTGAATTTTTTTCCCTTGAAGAGTCTTTAGCTCTAACCTGGAAGATCTTTAGCTAACCCGGTTCCTATTCTCCTTTAATGCAAGGATGAAACCTGTTTTTCCTAGAGGAACTATAGATACATAGAAATGAATGTGGATGTTAAAAGTAATGGACCAGTGACAAATAAATTACAAAGAAGATAACAAATTAAGACATTAACAAAGATAGCTATGGTTTAAATTATCTGTATCCCCTGCTTCCTTCTAACCCTAGAGACTGGTGCATTTTCTGTCCTTTCCAGGAGCAGACAAGGTTTGGGCTTTGCATATGGAAATAAGGACAAATGACTGGTAATTCCTAATGAGAAAAATATCAGTGAGTGCGATTCCCTATGTGTGCCATAAGGGCTTGTAATTGAAAGGTCTTCAGAAAAAAGGGTTCCAAGCAGAGGGAATTCCTTTTAATGAAGCTTGGATTTAGTCCCATTATTCTAATAAAGTGTAATCAATTGGTGCCGACAATCTGAAGGTCTAGTTCAACCTCTGATTAGATCTTGGTTGTTTTTAAGGCGATGGGCATGAGGAAGGGAAACACGAGTTAATAGGCTTTTGGGTCAGTGATCCACACTTCCTGAAGCGAGTTGGGAGTTTTGAAGGAGGGCAATTTGGGAGCTGTCTTAGCATAAATCTAAAGCGAGGCTCTGGATGTCCAGGGGGAACCAGGCCCTCAGCATTCCTCAAGACATGCTTCCAGCCGATTCTACTCTTAATCCAATTTACTCAGCCGAATAAGTCCCACTGCTTCAGCTTGCCAACAAATTAAAATCCAGCTTCATAAAAACACCTTGAATTTGGAAGGTATTGGCTGGCCCACTAGACTTGAAACTTCATTTATTCTGGCTAACTTCTCAATTATCTTCCCAGCAGTGGAGATGTGTAAAAGTGCAAAAATCAATAGGGTTCTATTCCCATTCTATTGGAAAGGGAAAAATTAATGAGATAGGACACTCTCTTAATCAGAAATAAATGTTTTAATTCAGATAATGACATAGTTTTCCCTCGCTGAAGGATGACAAATGCTGGGCTGCGCCCCCAGCAGAAGCAGTTTCAATTTTATTGTAAATATAAAAGGTATTGATCGGTGAGATGTACAAACCCCATTGCTTACAAAAGCCATTCAGGGGGACTGGGAAAACTATTAAGCACTGGGTCAGAAATCAATAAACAACACTGAAATGTAGCAGAGGTCGCCCTAGGCTTTGTGGCATCTTTGAAAGCCAAGTGGCAGGAATAGTGACAGAAATGTCTCTTGTGGAGCAATGTTGGGGATGAAGAGGGTCAGATGTTTAATCTCTTCTGTGGTTTGACAGGTCCTGGGAACGGAACAAATGCAGTCTTTCATGGCTGTCTTTGATTTAAATACATGCTGATTCATCCCCTTGCTGACAACTGTATTTATTGGCTTTGGGGCACCTACACGTATTGGCAGGGAAAAGATCAGGGCATATTCTGGAGGCAGACCAGTTGTGTTTATGCAAATAGGCCACACCTTGATTCATCCTCTCTCTTCTCATGAAGAAAACAAACACACACCTAAACTTCTTTTAAACACACGATAGATGGGAGGACAGTCTACCAGAACGAACCTCATATTAGAGCAATTACAGGGCACATGATAGAGCATGAAGTATTTTTTGTAACAGCTGACTAAATGTAATATTCCTCCTTTTGGGCTTTTAATTTTAACACTTACTTTAAATTCAAATGCAGTTTGGCCTCCCTTTTCTGAAGTCCTTTATCATGGGTTAATATATTCCACAGTGTCCAGAACACCCTCCTTTCATACGTGTTATTTGGGAGTAAAGAGATTATAAATTTATCATTATCTTCCTCCCAACCCACCCCCCACCCCTGCCATCCATCTATGTGGTTTTGAAGCTAGAAGATTAACCCAGATTAGAGATCATCCTTACGTTTTTGAACAGAATTGAGTTGAATCTTTAAATAACATCAGGATAGTCATTGAACTAAAACACACATTTTATTGCTGAAAATGCTAGCCAAGAAATACCCACAGTGGAGAAAAATTACATAAGGGAAGAGATTCCATGCATGTAGGTGGAATCCAATTTTTCTAATAAGACATTGATTTGAAAGGTTTAAAGCTGAGTATTGAAACTTTTAACAACATCATTTCAGAAGCAGAGACAAAGTCTTCCCTCCCCTAAAAAGCCCGAGCTGAGCCTTGTGTTACTGGAGACTCTGCTCCTCTCTTGACACGGGTATGATTATGAGATTGGTGAGGGTCAGGATGCCCATCAGTAGGTGAAGTGTTCAGCTGCTGAGGATTTGAGTTTCATCTCACCTCAGATATTATGTCAGTTTCATGTCATTTTCATCCCCGGGAATGATTTGAGAGCGCTCCTTGTCCCCTGTTATTGCGGTCACTTGACCTCAGATGTAACTTCTGTCGAATACCATCATTTTAACAAAGTCAGGAGTTGCACATCCCTAGCCGGAGCTGACCTTTCCAGCCTGCCGCTCCCCAATTGGCTCTGACGGCACATTTTACTGCCCCCTCCATTCCCAACAAATGAATGTTAAGGCCTCAATGAATTGGTTCACATTGGAAGTTATAGTTTTTCATTGCCATGACCATTTTTAAAATTGGATCCCCCTCCCCTCTTTGTATTTGGCCTGTAGCATTGGTATTTTTCTTTTTGCATTTGGATGCTCAAACATAGAAAACGACTTTCTGCTTAAAAACAATATTCTGGCCCCCAGATGGCAATTCCACATCTGTCATCTAAAACACACCTTGAGTTCTTGTCTGGGAGATGTGTTCCCTATTCCCTCACAATCCTTGCCTCTCTCTGTCCCTTGTCTCATGTCCTTTTAGCATTTTAAAATTATCCTTAAATTTTTAAGAAGAAAAGTAATTGGGTGATCATGATTATAATAAGCTCTCAAACTAGAATACATGTCCTCTCTTGGCCCCTGGGCTAGCCCTAATGAACTCCTGGACTCTTGTGAAAGGGAGTTCCATTCCTACACCATATTTGATAGGAGAAGCTGCTGGCCTGAGAGAATTTAGGGAACTTATCCCAGTTGACATAGCAAATGTGAGAAACAGAAAGGGGACCAAAACCTTTGCTTTCCAAGTTATTTCCCCTTTGCTGACTGTCGTGGCCACACCCAACACATGTGCCATCATGCCTGAAGCTAAAGGGCCTTCTCACTCACATAGGTTGGTGTATTAGAAGTACCTGGCATAGTGCCTGGCATCTAGAACTTGGGTTGAAAAACTTTGTCTGTAAAGGACCAGATAGCAAATATTTTAGTCTTTGCAGGTCACATTTGGTCTGTGTTTTGTATTTCTTTCTCTCTCTCTTCCCTAACCATCCCCATACCATGTGTGCTCATCTTTGTTCCTTCGTTTGTTTACAATACTTTAAATTTTTTTTTTCAACGTTTTATTTATTTTTGGGACAGAGAGAGACAGAGCATGAACGGGGGGAGGGGCAGAGAGAGAGGGAGACACAGAATCGGAAGCAGGCCCCAGGCTCTGAGCCATCAGCCCAGAGCCCGACGCGGGGCTCGAACTCACGGACCGCGAGATCGTGACCTGGCTGAAGTCGGACGCTTAACCGACTGCGCCACCCAGGCGCCCCTGTTTACAATACTTTAAATATGTAAAACCCATTCTTAGCTTCTGGGCTGTACAAAAACAAGCTGCAGGTGCGCTTGGCCCATGGGCCATATTTTTCTGATTGATTCCTGAACTAGGAAGTGCCAAATATACGTTAATTGATTCTAAGATGAATGCAGGAGGTAAGTGTCTACTTTAGGTTTAAATATTAGTGAGGTGCACTTGGGTGGCTCAGTCATTTAAGTGTCCCACTCTTGATTTCTGCTCATGTCACGATCTCATGGTTCATGAGTTAAAGCCCCATGTCAGGCTCTGTGCTGGCGGCATGGAGCCTGCTTGGGATTCTCTCTCTCTCCCTCTCTCTGTTTCCCGCTTGTGTTTTCTCTCTCTCTCCTTCGTGCCTTCTATCAAAATAAATAAATAAATTTAGAAAAAAAAGAAGAAAACAAATATTAGCGAAAGTGCTTCCCACACTGTAGGTGCTTGTTAAATGTTAGCAGTTATTGCCTCCTGGGAGCTTAGCCCAATTGTAGAATGAAAGCATGGACTAGTAAGCCACTGGTCCCATATTTGAAATACATACCCACCTAGACAATAGTGTTACTTAAACCATAGTATCTGGTTTTCTTAATGAACCACATAGAATTGCTGCTATTAGACTAATTTTGACACACAAAAATGGCAAATACAATAGTTCAATCCAATATCATGGTCTTCCCAGCCCACCCAAATGGGAGTATCCCAATATTAGGGAATATTATTGGTTGTCTTCTCATCCAGGGAGGTATCATAAAAAAACCAAGTATATTCTCCAGGTCACAGGGTCAGCTAAGATCAGGACCTGAGGGCTGTTTCATTTGTTCACCCTCTATACCACAAAGGTAGAGTTTGGGGTTACCGCAGGGCCACTCCAGAATCCTTCCACCCACACCCTGTGTCAACGAGCAATAATGTCCAGTTGTTGGTAGGTACCATAGTGAGCTTGGATGCTGGGATATGGAGACAGGAGCCTAGGGGGCAGGAATTGAATTAGTGATGGGTGGGAAATCAGGACAGGCTTGTTTGCATACAGGGCCTTTGCACATACCAGGCCTAGAGTCAGTTTAAAAATTTGACTTCCAGGAGTGCCTGGGTGGCTCAGTCAATTGGATCATGAGTTCAGCTCAGGTCATGATCTCATGGTTCATGGGTTCGAGCACCCATGAAGGAGCCTGTTTCGATTCTGTGTCTCCCTCTCTCTCTCTCTCTCTGCCCCTCCCCTGCTTGCACTCTCTCTCTGTCTCTCAAAAATAAATAAAAATGTTAAAAAAAAACAACTTAGAAACAAAGAAAGAAAGAAGAAAAGAACAAAAGAAAGAAAGAAAGAAAGAAAGAATAAAAATTTGACTTCCTGAACTGTGCACTTTGGAGGAGGCTCCAGGCTGGTCCCAACAGCTGACTGAGCCTGTTTCACACCCTGAATCTGATTGTCCCAAGGGATCTCTTCATGTCATAGATGTCATCTCATAGTCCAAGTCCCTGTGGTTTTAGGAATCATACCTTTAAGACTTTGGGAATATTTTCCAGACTGTTTAATTTGGGAAAATCTTGAATTTTTAAAGAATAATGATTCAGTTAATGTTTTTGGACATCTACTAGGTGCCAGGTACTCTTCAAATTAGTGTTACACAAATTCTTCAGTGTAAGTGACAGAACACAAAAATTCCTGTTCTCTTGGGGTGCTCATCCCCAATTCCATTAGATGATGATCAGTTCTCTGGAGATAAACTAAGTGTGGAAAAGGGTAAGGAGTGCATTACAAGAGGCTTCTACAATCTAGCAAAACTCTGAAGGAGGAGAGGGAAGGAGCCATGCAGCTGTGTGAGAGGGGGCAGCACCGTGGTGGCGTGGGCCTGTGCCTGGGGTATTTGAAGAGCTGCAAGAGGACTGGTGTGTCTGGAGCACGATGAGTGAGCAAGGGGACACTCAAGGGCCCTCACGGGTGATTTTCTCTGAATGTGTTCCCCTTGTTCACTGCCGGGTCACCAGTGCCTAACTAGGCTTGATAGCTTGGGCACAATAGTGGGAGGTTGCTCCATGAGAGAGCGCTTGCAATCTTTATGTTTTCTATCCCAATGAAAAATATGTAGAAATATCAGAAGAAATGGAACCAAGATTTACATTTCACAATTTAGTAGTGAATCTGGTTTTTTTCTGACAACTCTGCTACCTTTTTCATAATGCTGTTTCCTCTTTGGATTTGGGGGGCTCCTTCTTTTGCATCTGATGCTCTGCTCATATTTTGGGTAGCCTCGCTACCTGTTCTGCTCCCAGACTGGGTTCAGGACCAGCTTTTTCCATGATGTCTGACCTGACTCCTCCCCTCCGGAGACAAGTTTGCATTGTAATCTACATTACCAATTTGGCACTTGGTTTACAGCTTCCTGCATCTTTCCCCGGTAAGGTTGTGAACTATCTGATGGCAGGGCTAGTCTTAGGTGTCTTTGTGCACATTCCAGGAAACAAACTGATAAAGCTTTCCACAAATACTACCAATTGATTCGATAATGAGATTGTGTGGTGAGTTTGTGTGTTTGAGAGAGACAGAGAGTGCGTGTTTGGGAAAATAGTTGAGGCATAATCCTCTCTGGAATCCAGAAAACAGAATGCATGAACTTCCAAGTTACTTTCTACTTCCTCAGGGGTCACTGTGTTCCATGTTTCTGACCCATCTTGCCATGTAGGGAGACTTGCTTAAGACAGCATTTGCTCCTTTGGGAAGGCTGTGTGGTGTGATGGAGAGAGCACTGGCTTTAGATTCAGAAACCTGGGCTCAGATCCCAGCTCCCTAATCATCTGGTTGTCCTATCTTGGGCAAATTACATAACATCCCTCAGCCTCTGTTTTCTCATCTCTAAAATGGGCACATTACTTACCTCCAAGGGACATTGCAAGAATTAACAAGGTAATGTTTACAATGCAGTGCCTGGCACCTTGTAGGTACTTCACAAATCATAGGATTGCTATAGAAACAATGAAAAACAGAAACCGTAGCAAACTTCAAAGAACTTAATTTGGATATGACTTTTTTCTCCTTGACACTTTATCTTCCTAAGAAGATAAGTTAGGAGTTAGTATTAGCCATCTAGAAACTTAAGAGGATTTCTGCAAGCCAGTTGGGAGGGGCAGGTTGATGCATTAGAGGCAGAAGATCGGCCTGGGTAAAGAGCAATTTAAGAAAACTGTGAATTTGGGCCACTTGCAGTTGATGAAGGTCAGGAGTGAGGCCGGAGGAGGGGACAGCAGCTGCATGTTCGTGGGCCTCCATGGGCCTTGCTAAGGAGATGGAATCCTACCCAATGGGGAAGCATTGAAGGAGTGTGGTAGTTACCTGTGGAAAGTTACTTACAACTTTCCCACCAACTTCTCTTTTTTTGTTTTTATATCACACAATAATAAACTGATGTGATCACACTTTTATTGTAGGTCTGGGAACACATGTATGATATTGACTGTTATTAAAACAGGGAGGGTTTGTACCAAAGCAACAATGTAGTTTTAGTATTCATGTTTTTGATATAAAGTCATATTTTAAATTTCATGGAATCATATAATATAATAGAATGCTAGAAATGGAAAGGGGTTTAGGCAGTATTCATTCTCTAACACCATTAAGTTTCTGATGGGGAAACTGAGGCCCAAGAAATTCACAGTCCAAGGACATTATAGAAAGCTTTGTAGTTGTTCTTTATTATGCATTTGTTCTGTTCTAGACATTGTTTTGGGCACCACATCTATACTGCCCTTCATTGCATGACAATCTGTACAAAAGAGATCAATCATATCATCCGTCATACAGATACATAAACTGAGGTGCAGATACCCGAAGAGCACACAGCTAATTAAGGGGTGATTCAAATCCATTTTTATTTGAATCCAAAGTCTGAGTTCTCGTCACCATCCCACATAGTGTCAGCACTGGGAATAGAACCTGGAGCTAGTGCTCTTTCTTCCCAGCCACATTTCACACTGTTCAAGATTCCCTAAAGTCATTTCCTGATTTAAGCCAGGCCAGCACTGACTTGGCTACAAACTGATGTTGATCCACAAATAATTGCTTTTATAGTCTTCACCTTTGGTGGGATGTTGATGTTTCTAAGGAAGAGTCCTGTGCAGAATGCATTGTTAGTGGAGAGATTTTATTGCCACGTTCTTTATTTCATCACAGAGTACCCTCATTATGAGGAACCCTGGGAGAAATTCTTGTCTGGTCTCAGATCAGGATTAATTAAGTTTTTCCTAAGTATTTGACCTGTAAGTATGCTGTCTCATGGATGCTGTAAATTGTATGATGGATCGGTTTCCCTTTTTTGCACTTGTTGTTAGAACTCTCAGACACAAATGTGAATCCTACCCATAGTAAGTATATAGAACTCCACAGTATGCATTGCTATGTAATAGTCTCATTCCTGGCTTGGTTTTAGGTTCTAAATCCTACTTCTTTTTTTTCTCATCTATTTATAATTTATTTTTCCCTGATCTAACTTATATACTCTTACAAGGAACCTTAAATTGTTTTCAGAACAAGGTGAAGTATAAATAACTAAATAAACAGAAAATTTAATTCCATGTTGGATCTCCAAACCTTTTTGTAAAACCCAGTAGCAGACTCTACCTGCAAAGTATTCCTGTCAGTCCTGGCATAAGGAGAGAAAAGCTTAGAAGTTATAAACTCCTTACACAGAGCAATCACGCCCTGGGAACACTGCAGGACCCAGGTGGGGACATCCAGGAGATGGAACGGTTCCCTACTGTCCTGTCCAAATGAACTAGGATGCTGTATCCATCCTACCTAATTAAGGAGTGCTTGAAAGCAGAGCCTTTTTCTTGATTTACAAACCCTCCTCATCATCATTTATAGTGCACTGATATGTGAAGGCAGGGAGGAGAGACACTTAAGGGAAGATGGGTATTTCCTAAGATGACATTGGTGGGGGCAAGTGTCACCTTCACACAAGCACCTCCATTTTGATGGCTTGTTAAGGGTTCGGCGGCAGCGGATGGAACATGCTGTACTTATTGACAAGGCACTGAGCTATTATCCATATTGGTACAGGAATTCAAGGACAGGACACAGATCAAGTGAGCCCCGTAGTACATCTTCAACACTTGCTAAAAGACAGCCTTGTTGGTGATTTTCATGCATAGGAAACTAGGGAAATGCAACTTTATTCATGTATTCATTCATTCATTCATTTGACAAACTTCTACTGATAGAGTTCTTTGCTGGACTTTGGACATAAAAGAACAAGCAAAAGAAACATGCAAGCTGTTTTGGGTTGCTATAGGAGATGTGGGTATCTGGAAGAAAAAAATATTCCAGAAACATAAAAGAGAAGAATATCATCTCGGTTTTTATAGAGGGAAAGCATAAAAATTTTGAAATCTGGTTGTCTTACTTTGATTGGCTTGAAGATTACGTGAGAGATACAGAGGGAGAGAGAGAGAGAGACAGACAGACAGACCAAAAGCCTTTCTCCTCAGGGTAGATAAACCAAGGATAGCATCTTAGAAGCAAGAAAGAAACTGACTTTTTCCACAGAGGTCTCATGGTCCTGGCTGAGTGGGATAAAAAAGAAGAGGGTCAGCCTTCTCTTAGCTTTTCGCATCAATATTCCAAATCTTGGTAATTGGTCTCTACCACCGTTGGCAACAGAACCCCAGGACTCACTGTCTACAGAAACACCTGCAGTTGGTCAGACAGCTCTATCTCATTCCACCCTCCTCCTTGAGGCAGCCAGTCCTTCAGATCAACCATTACCACTACTAATATCATTATTCCCCAACCAACTTGAACTTTTTGACTACCCTACACCCCATATCAGCACATGTGTCGTATACGAGCAAAGCCATACTCAGGAACACTGGTGCACTTTTGCTCTCCTTCAGGTCAGCTCCTAATTCTAATCACAACTTCCTAGCCTACTTGAGTGGGTTGAATGGTGGCCCCCAAAAGATATGTCTGTCTGGAATCTACGAATGCAAATTATTTGGGAAAAGAGTCTTTGCAGTTGTAATTAATTTTAAAGATCTCAAATGAGATCATCCTGAATTACTCAGTTGGGCCCTAAATCCAATGACAAATGTCCTTAATTAGAGAAAGGTGGAGGGAGATTTGAGACACATGGAGGAGAAGGCCATGTGAAGGCAGAGCTATAGATTGGAATCATGCAACCACAGCCAAGGAATGCTTGGAGACACCATAAGGTGGAAGAGGCAGGGAAAGTTTCACCCCAGAGTCTTTGGAAGGAGTAACACTCTGCCAACACCTTGATTTTGAACTTCTGGCCTCCAGAAGTTCTCTCTCTGTGAGAGAATAAATTTCTGTTGGGTGAAGCCATCAGGTTTGTAATAATTTGTTAAAGCAGCCCTAGGAAATGAATAAACCTGTCATTTCTCCTACTTCTCCTAAACCTCACTTTAAGCAGAAACTTTTAAATCTCCTTCTTCATCCAGCTGTTTCTATTGACTCTGCACCCATCCCCACCTGGCCCTCAGCCACCATCCTAGACACCTAACCTTGCCCATACTCCAGATTCTCATTCATGTTTCAGACTGGTGTCACCACCCCTCCCTGTCTCCCTCTGTTCTTACTGTCCTGCTAGAGAGTAAAGAACTATGAAGATTTGGCCTCCAAAAGTTCATAATGTCAAAATTCAATTTATTGCTCAAGATTAAGAATATCCCTCCTTCATCTACGCCAGACAGAAATCCCCTGACTTAATCTTATATGAGAAGACTAAGCCTATGTGGTATGTACTCTAGAACATTCCCAGATCCCACATCAAAATATCTCTTGTGTTTAGCTTCATTCTTAGAGGAGATTTCTCTCAGCTGAAAAGAACCATTTGCTCGACCCTGATGGCCCATTTACCTACTATTTTGAGTCTTTTCTTCCTTCATGCAGAATTTCTCAGCTGAGCAATTTATGCCAACTACCTCCATTTTTATCTTTAGCTGCAGCTTCCATAACCCTCTGAGATCTGGCTTTTTTCTTTATTGATAGCTCTCTGTGATTTATTGCAGAAGAAAATTTACTTTTTCTTATCCTAATTTTTGTTAACTTTTCAGGTAATATTGTTATTCTTTTTGACTCTCCATCAGTGACTTCTGGGATACTAGGCTATTCTGAATTGGCTTTCTTCGTTCTGTCTCTCTGACTACCCTTTCTTTTGTTGGTTCTTCCTTCTCCTCATGCCTCCAAGGTTGTATCATTGCCTTTCTTTTCTATCTTAATTTGATGCCTCAGAAAGCTCAACATTTTCATGATTACAATGATCACATTATTACTTCTTATTCCTAAGTTTAGATCTGTTCTTTCTTCACACTCCAATGCTGATCCATGTTGTTGCCAATTGGATATTTTTTACACAGATGTCTCACCACCATCTCAGACTCGAGATGTCCCAAACCAAATCAACTTCCCCATCTGACCTTTCCATTTCAGACAAGTTCTATCACCCAGACTTTTCTCTGTCACCCCTGAATTTACTCAGATAACACGTTCTGCCAGCTTTTCCAATTACAGTATTGCTTATATAAATCTCTCTCTTTAAAACAAATATTCATACTTGTGCAAGTCTATTCCATACCTTTATCACTACCAACTTCTCACTGTGCATGGCAGTATTTAAATTTGCCACCACCCAATAGACTGTGAATTCCTCAAGGATGTACATATCCCATTCATTCTGGACCTCTGGTGCTTAACACAGGAGTCAGCACATCCAGGCTTAGTAAATGTTGTTTGGATGGAGAAGTGAATAGATAGACAATTCCCTCAACCCCTCAGCCCCAGTCTCTCCCTCCCATAGACTGCCTGGTGATCCCCTGGATGATACATTCTTATTCTTAATTCTTCTATTCTTTTAGCTACCCTGAAAAGTAGTTGTCATTATACTATCTTACAGATGAGGAAACTGAAGCTCACTCAAACAGGTTAAGGAGCTCACTTAAGGTCCCACAGTGAGAAAATGGCAGCATCTGGGATTCCATGCTTTTTCATTTGATCTGGCTGCCTCTTTTGGGGCAGTCATGGGAAATTACATCAGATAGGAAAAAGTCAAATTATGCAAGATCTTGAAAGCCAGGCAAAAAAGTTTGGACTTGACCCAGTTAGAACTAGTCTTCAAAAAATATGGAAGTAATGGGATGCCTGGGTGGCTCATTTGGTTAAGCGTCTGACTTCAGTTCAGGTCATAATCTTGCAATTCGTGGGTTCAAGCCCCACATCAGGCTCTGTGCTGACAGCTCAGAGCCTGGAGTTTGCTTCAGATTCTGTGTCTCCCTCTCTCTCTGCCCCTCTCCTGCTTGTGCTCTCTCTCTCTCTCTCTCTCTCTCTCTCTCTCAAAAATAAACAAAGTGTAAAAAAACATTTTTTAAATGGCAGTAATAATACATACAACCTAGGGCTATTTGGAAAATCAAAAGAGATAATATATATAAAGTGCCTAAAATAAAGCTTGGCCTATTGTAGGTTCTCAAAAATTGTAATGACTGTTAGTATTTTGAAGTTTATGTTTGTGTATGTCTTTCTTACCAGATATATGTAAAGCTGCTTGAGGGTATTGGTCATGGTTGATATTTTTCCTATTCCCTCCTTACCTCTTCTTTTTAAAGATCTGTGTTAGTTCTGGGGGCTAAGAGTGTGGCCTTGGCATCCAGCAGGCACAGGGTAGGTGCTTCTCTACCATTCCTACCACCTGTGAGAATGTGGGCAAGTCTCTTGACATCTCTGAACCTCACTTTCCTCACTAGTCACTTAATAATGGGGACTGCCCAAGGGATGCCCATCAGGACTGAATGAAATAATATATATAATGTAGCTTGGTGCCTGCCACACAGTAATTTTCAATAACTAGTAATATTATTGCTACTCTTATATTTACTTTTGCGATATTTTTGCTTGATGAGAAATTTCTTTAGAAGTCAGTGTTAGGAATGGCCTAATTTCTCTTGAGGAATTGTTGTTTCTTATACAAATGATACCAAGTTTCTCTGGCTGCCAGGAGACTCAAAATCAAACTTGAAATTTAACCATGGCAGCTATGTAGAACTTACTGGTCTTTTAATACACTTGATTTCTCCTTTTTCTAATTCTGTTTCCTACTTCCACCTTTATTTCTCTATTTCACTGTTATTATAAACCGCCTCAAGTCACTTCTCTTTATTTTTAAAACATTTTTAAAGTTTATTTATTTTGAGAGAGAGAGAACACAAGTTGGGGAGGAATAGAGAGAGAGAGGGAGAGAGAGAATCCCAAGCAGGCTCTGCACTGTCAGCTCAGAGCCTGATATAGGGCTCAAACTTAGGAACTGCGAGATCATGACCTGAGCTGAAACCAAGAGTCAGACACTTTACCCACTGAGTCACCCAGGTGCCCCAGTCACTTCTTTTTAGATCATAGTTATTTACTCTCTTCCTTGTCACAGTTTCTTGACTGAACCTGTCTGTAGAAAGATCTACATATAAACCTACCCTCCCCACCCTCTCCCACAATTTTGCATCCAATGTTAGGACATTCCTGGACTTCTGAAGCCCACCTGGAATAAGAGCCCTTGATGTAGATAATAATTAGATAAACTGAATAAAAGAGGGGAGATGGGGAGATGGGTGGGGGGCTGGAGTTGGGGTGATTCTGGGAAACATCCCAGAATCTTAGAATTGGAAGAAACCTGTGAGGTTATCTAACGTGACTTCCCCCAGAGCTGGAGTCCCTGCTCTGATCTACTTCCTGCTAACTAGGTAACAGGCCTCTGCTCAGCCCATTACACCCAGGGAGTCTCCTTGCTCACTGATCAGCCCATCACAGCATGACAGCTCTCACTAGTGGGATGCTTCTCTCTCCTCTACTGGAATCAGCCACCTTGTCACCTACAAGGCGTGCACAAGTCTGCAAGTACCTCTTCGGCTTTTGGAAGACTGTTCTCATGGCCACTGGGGCCTTTGCCTCTCTAGATGGAAACAGCCACACTTCCTTCAGGCTCTTCCTCCCTGACAGGGTGTCATTGCTCTTGACAGAGTCAGTTTAGTCTGTCCCTTCTGTGGCATTTGCCCAGACTGACACCTGCTTTCCAAAGCCGTCCTCTCAGCATGGAGGTTGCACTCAGGAGTCATACATACACCCGGTGGCTCCACCCCTTGGCCCATAGCTGATGGAATCCAGTAGAATCCTGCACTAAGAGCCCAGTTGTATTTTCTCCCCCAGATATTTGGAATGGGATTCAGGGCCATTGGTTAGTTTCTGCTGGTCGTTTGAACTGGGGATAGGTAATCCTTGTGGCTCTGGGGGCAGCTATCTGTATAGAGAAGAGAGTAAAGAATAAAGCAAGCACAGAGCCAGAGCAGGTAGCAGAGGGGAGAATACGGGTAGCCTCAGGGAGGGGCAGAGACAAAGAGGGTAACTGCCGGTTCTGGCCAGCTCTCCAGGTCCTAGCTCCATTTTCTTTTCAGCCTTGGCTGCCCTCTTGGGTTCCATGAAATATCCTATTACCTTGTAATAAATGCCCCTTTTTGGTTTAAACCAGTTGAGGTGGCTTCTGTTAAATGCAAACAAAGTCAGTCTCCCCTTCCCCTCCTGTCACCTCCCTTCCCCTTTTCTGTCCTCCGCTTGCCTGTCCGTAATTCTTGGTTCTCATGACCTTTGTTACTATGCCTTGAGACTGTCCACACTTGCCTGGCTGCAGATCAGATCTCCCCAGCAATTTAATCCTGAAGCTTTGCTTCTCCTTTGGGTATGGAAGCCTGGCATATCATCCCAACCTTACACTCTACAAGGCAAAAAACTCCCTTCTCTTCCTTTCCTTTAAAACTTCCCTTGCTGGCCAGTCACTCAGGCCTGATATTTGTCATGGTCTCTGGCTTCTGATTCTCCTTAGGGAATTTCAAGATCCCCAAATTTTGCAATCTTCTCTCATACCATGGCCTAAAGATCTGCTTTCTTCCTCTTAGTCTCCACAGTTAAATTATCACTTTTGTATTTGATTACTGGAATATTGTCCTTACTAGCCTCTTGGCTGCCAGCTTCCTCTACCTTCTGTCACTTTAAAATGGTTCCAAAAAGTGATACTTCTAAATGAGATGTGGCCTGGCCTACATGAGTCTGACAAAGACTTTCATTCCATTAACATTCACCCAGCTATTGCCACTTTAAGCTTCTCAGGGGGGAATTTGTGCTTTGATGACATGATTAGAAATAGTGGAATAATCACTATGAAATCCCTTGGTCAACTACCTTCAATGCCTCTCTGTGTCTCTCAGGATAAAGTCATAGTTCTTTATCCTGACAAAGTTTTCTATACTCTGATCTCTACCAATATTTTCTTTTTAGCTCCAACTCTCCTACAGAACCTTCTTCTCAAGCCAGGCTGTCTACTCACTATTTCCCAGCCAGGCTGTCTACTCACTATTTCTGAAACTCACTGTGGGCTTTCCCAGCTTTGGGCACTGCATGCATTCATTCACACAATACACCTTAGTGCCTGTTGTACCAGACACTGGAGATAAAACAGTGAATAAGACAGACGCAGTTTGCTATTAAACATGTTTTTACTCCATGCTAGTCTGGAACATTTTTGCTCTCTGGTTCCATTCCTTTTTTTTTTTATTTTAAGTTTTTTAAATTTTATTTAAAAATGTTTTTAAGAGGTAGAGAAAGAGACAGAGAAGGGTGGGGAGAGGAACAGAGGGAGAGAGAGAATCTTAAGCAGACTCGACGCTCAGTGCAGAGCCTGGTGGGGCTTGAATCCACGACCCTGGGATCATGACCTGAGCCAAAATGAAGAGTTGGATGCTCAACCGACTGAGCCACCCAGGTGCCCCAGCCCCATTCCTTTTGTACTGAATTCTACTTATCTTTTAAGGTCCTGCTAAAATCCACCTCTTCCCCAATCATGTCTGTCTGAAATGACCACTTGGTCTTAAACTCCTGTTTATGTTTTTATTTGTACTCTGAAGTTACTTACTACTGAACACTTAGATTTAAATCTGCACCCTGGGTCTCCTGTGCTGGACATAAGCTCCTGGAGAAGCAGCATCTGCTGCTTTGTTCAGTCCACAGGGCCTTACACAGAGTATTAGCTCAATAAATGCTTTGGAGTTATTGCTGTAGCATAGGTTCACATTTCCTTTAAACACCCATAAATGAATCTGTCTTTGCCTCTTTGATTGACTTATATAAGAACTAGTACCTCACATCAGTTCAACATTCTTATTCTTAAAATCAGCCAGGTCACACAAGCTACAACATGGGTGAAACTGGAGGACACGATGCCAAGCGAGAGAAGTCAGTCACAAAAAGACCAGTACTGTAGGATTGCACTTATATGATGTACCTAGTAGAGTCAAGTTCACAGAGACAGAAAGAATGGTGGTTGCCAGAGGCTGGGGGAAGGGGGAAGTGAGGAGTTAGTGTTTAATAGAGATGGAGTTTCAGTTTGGAAAGAGGGAAAAATTCTGGAGCTGGACGGGGATTGATGGTCGTGCAACAATACAAATGTACCTAATGCTACTGAATTGTACACTTAAAAAGGTTAAAATGGTAATTATATGTTGTGTGTACTTGACCGAAATTCAAAACCAAACCAAAGCAGACCAACCAGGACCCAAGTTGTGTGGGGCTGTGGTCCAGGTCTGCCCACTCGTCATAACACCCCCCTTTCCAGCTTGCTTGGTAGCAGGATAAATACTGGTGGAAGTGAAGTGAATGGCATTATTTCCTTGGAATTGAAAAGGAAAATTAGAAAGGGAATCTTTGAAAATGTTTTAAACACTTCTCACGTTTCACCTTGCCGCTGTCTCTTCAGGATGTGAGTGGAAAAAAGTGTCAAACCCAGAAAGCCAACAAGAGAAGGCGTTTTCTGGGCTCAGATGAAGAAATCTGCAAAATTAGGAAATAATGTTTGTGCCATTTCTGGAGGCCCTGGACAGGCTCGGTTCACCTCCAAGTGATTTACCTGTGGCTCTCGATGATTATTTACTTGGCTATTCAGTTCAAGACAATCACAGGAATGTACGGCCCATAAATTAGAATAGCTATGAAACACAGGCTGCCTTTATGTAGAAACATAACTTTTGCAGGTTTTTTTTTTTTTTTTTACAAAGGGAAAATACATTTAATATACAGGCTCAGAGTGATCACTCTGTTCGTACTGCCTCCTTTTTAATATCAGAGTTCAGCTCAGATTTCTCGCCTGTCCTAGGTCTTTGCCCTTGTGGCTGACTACAAGCCCAGGAGACACAGAATCCCCCAAATGCTCCCTGACAGGAGCCCCACTGGGGATCAGTGAGGCTTCTTCCTTCACCTCCACTCCCTTTGGCTGCCTCAGTGTTGGGGGGATGGGTAGGGACTTTTCACAGCAGGTGAACATGGAAGTGGGGTCAACTATGTAGAAGAGGGAGCAGAGTATGGATCTTGAAGGTGGGCCAACGGGCTCTCCAGCCAGGTTCCACCACACGCCAGCACTGACCTCCAGCAGGTGACTTCATCATACCCATCTATTAAAGGGGCCTAACAATACCCCTCTGGTTGACTTATGGTGAGGAATAGAGATCATGAAAGTGGCACAGGGCCTGACATTCAATAAACAGTTGTAAAGATAGAAAGATACTAGCTATCGAGTAGTCTGCATTTTGGGCAGACTGAGCATGGGCAATGAATCAGATGAGAGGAGGGTTGAGGGGGCATTGACAGCTAGTGAAGGGGGAGGAAAGTTGGGAGCCTAAGTCAGGAGCATAGACCACTAAAGTAGACAATGGGTTGTCTGCAGGTAAGTTCGAGGAGAGTCCAAGGATACATCTGAGATCTGGGCTGGCACTGATTAATGAAGAAGCAAGACTTTTAAAGCTAGGAAGTATGACGTACTGGCTAGAGGCAGGCATCTAGGTCACACTGTTCTAATGGGGAGAACACATCAGAGCACTGTCTCTGGAGCCACACTGCCAGGGTTTGACTCCTGGCCCTGCCATTACTAGCTGTGCAATCTTGGCCCAGTTACTTAACCCCTCTGTGCTTTCATTCCTTCCTTTGGAAAATGAAGGTAATAACAGTATCTAGCTCACTTGTTATGACAATTAAATAAAATTAATATGTGTAAAGCTCTTAAAATTGTTCCTCACATACAGTACGTATGAAAAAAAAGTACTCTTTTAAACATGATTCATTCCTTTCAACAAATGATTATTTAACAAATGTGTATGGACTAGGAGCTGGCAAAACAACTATGAAGTGGCTTACATAGAACCTTCCCTCATGGAACCGAAAGCCAAGCCCCAAAGTATCCCTTTTTGCTCCTTATCAATAGGAGTCAATACCTCATCCAAAATATGGCTTTATTTAAGAGGTTTTTAAAATTTATTATTATTATCATTATTATTATTATTTTAGAGAGAGAGAGCACATGAGTGGGGGAGAGGGGCAGAAGGAGAGAGAATGAGAATCTTTAAAAAAATTTTTAAATGTTTATTCATTTTTGAGAGAGAGAGAGAGAGAAACAGAGTGTGAGTGGGGGAGGGGCAGAGAGAGAGGGAGACATAGAATCTGAAGCAGGCTCCAAGCTCTGAGATGTCCGCACAGAGCCTGA